>NC_061116.1:45305123-45520714 GCF_002878395.1 Capsicum annuum
TGTATCTTGGTAAACTCTACATCAAATTGGACTCGCTCTCTAGCTTGAGTCTATTCAGCAGGTAATCTATGATATGTGTGTGTGGGGGGGGGGGGGGGGGGGGGGGGGAGAGGGGGGTAGATGGTAGTTGGTTGGTTGGTTCCTTTGGTTGATTTTGGTATCTTGAATTCTTAGCTCTTTAAGGATCCTGGATCATTAAGTTTGATAGTTGCGAACCAAAGGTATGGCTTTGCTAAAGGTTCCATGGTGGAACTAATAGTCCGCAAAAGCCATTTGGGATGCAGAAATGGACATGGAGTCGTAGGATCCATGGTAGTTTTTTGTTCTTGAAATTTGCGCATAGGTATGTATTATTCAACACATCTTTGGTTTTCTAAATTGGTTGAAGGTGAGGAATGGTCTCACTCGCATCTTTGTTTTCTATCTTAATTAGAGGTTGGAATGAAGGTGTTGGGGTGTAAATCGTGCTTGGGATACATGATGATCTTGTCACCTTAGCTTGTGTTCTTGTCCTCTACTTGGGTTGGGAGTAAGTTTGATGTGTGTTAATATGATACCTCGTGCTTGTTCTTAACCTTACCTATCATTCGAGGATGAATGATCCTAGTGGGGGAGACTAAGAAATCCTAAGTCTTGGACCCTTGCAAAATTTCCTAAGTTTTGGACTCACTAAGCTTGGTACCACTCCAGGGTACCACTCTTACCCATTGGATACGAGTTGGGAGCTTTATTAAGGATTCATTTGTACCCTAGGTAGTATAGGAGGCTTTGATACTGCCTAAGATATGATTCACAAGGGTAAGAGTCATATAGGAACATACGAGTGGTGCAGGGCAAGTCGTAAGGTACATGTTTGAGTTGACTTGTGGAGTTTGTCCACTATACAAATAGTGGGTATGATTGGGTGTGTCATTCATGCCCATTAGGTATGACTTGGGAGGTGTGAGTTGTATAGAACCAGTAGGTAAGATCTTGGGTATGAGTTGGGGTACCACTCATACCCTAGGACATAAAAGGTAAGGGGGAGTCGTACCCCTAGGCGTGGCTTTTTTTTAATTATTAATTCAAGGGTAGTTTGTACATTTTCTACTCCTAAAACCTTGTGTTATCACATTATATAATCCTATATGGCCTTCCATAACATTTATTAAAGGATCAAAATACATCAAAAACTCACTCAAACTCACTCTTGAAGATTAGAGGCTAGGGTTTCTCATGATTTCTTCAAAGGGGCGCAAGAGTCATGTCTCTCTTTGGAATCTTCTTGTATAAGAAATGTACTCCTTTAATAATTGTTATTTCAAATTAAAGTCATATCTATTGTGTTTTAAACATTGGTTTATAAATAATGAATGGTGGATTTTGAAATATTGTTGAGGGTTTTTATGCATATGGTTTGGTATTGGTTTAAATTATGTTTTTATATGTTTTTGGTAATGGTTTGAATATGTGGTTGGTTGTTGGTTATGTTTTAAATAATGGGTCTTGATTAACAATAATTATGGTGATTTACACATTGGTTTTGGCCTCAGTAAAGTATGCTTTCAACAAGTTCGCTAAAATGCCTCAAAGAGGGTTTATACTCTATTATTGAACGTGCATTGGAACTCTTGCATGGTTTGGTTTGGTAATGGAACTCTAAATAGTTTTGTATGGTTTAAATGGTTCAAATTATATAAATGCTTTAAATATTTGGCATGGTGTAAAATGGTTTGGAATGGTTTAATAGGTAAAGGTTTTGGTGGTCATGGTTGGTCTACTTTGAAAATCCTGCGGGATATACAGAGATCCCTCAAGTGAATGTATTAACGAAATTAGTTTAAACGGTTTGGAAAGGCTAAATTCTATATGGTTATGCTTGGGGAACATGGAATTCTCCCAAGTGATTTAATACGGTATATGGAAGGGAACCTGAAAGTCCCCTTAACCTAACTGGTTTGGATATGGATATTACTTGCACGTAAGGGGTGTATCACGATACCACTAATATTGGACTTGGTTAATAAAATGGTAAATGGATTGGTTGGTTATTTGAAAAAAGGTTTTAATTGGGAAATAATGGTAGGAGGTGTAGCTAAGCCATGGAAGGTGGAGGTCCCAGGGAGACCAAAACTAGAAACTCATATTTGTCGGTATGAGGTAGGTCTTAGTGGACCGTATGCATGATGTCACACCTCATATTGGGGGATGTACTAGTCATACCAACAGGATACTTCCCTAGTCATACGGTTACATGCACTGGGGCCCTTTCAGCAGGGGGAGCTAAACCCATATTGCCCGTGGGTGCTCTAGGAAGGCAAAGCTACACATCCCAGGTAAATATTTTAAATGCTTGATAAACTCGGATTCCCTTTCCCAGCATGGTGATATATATACACACACACATATATTTATGGATGTATGTATTATATATGGTTTTTACTTGGTTTTGTAAATGACATTATTTATCCCTATCCTGAGTGTATGCTAGTGTTCACCCACTAACCCGTCTACTGGCGGCTGTATACCCATGCTATGCAGGAACTGACAATTCTGTTCCTCTTGCTTAGTGATTTGATTCGGGTACAATCGCTGTTGAATTGAAGTGGTGAGCTTCCATAGTTCGGAAGGCATCTATTTTATGTCATGGTTTACATTACATATTTCTTGTCTTTCATAGACTTTGGTTTTTGGTTATGGTTAGGGGTATGTCCTGACTGAGTTTTCTTTGGCTGGCTTAGAGGCTTTGTATGGATAACTATGGACTTGGGTATGGTATGGATTGCTTATAATGTATACATACATTAGCTTATTATAAATGGTTTTGGTTTATGGTTTCCGCATTGATTTGGTTGGTTATTGGGTGGTTAGACTTGATTGGGTTCGTCTCGGTTATAGACTTATCCCAAAGTCACCACATGGGTAAACACACTATCTTGTTATATGTTCGAAATTCAGCCGAATCAAGGTACACCATTTGGTGATTGGGTTGGATAACGGGGGGTGGTTCCCTATCCTGGTTAGGCTTGGGATTGCCCATTACGTCTAGGCCCTAGTTCAGGATGTGACATATTCCCACAGTTTTTGATGAGGTGGTCAAGGAATTCTATTCCACATTGGAGTTTTCTATAGATAAAATAAAGATGCCAGCAGTAGTTCAAGGGAAGAAGCTGAATATTGATGTTGCTTTACTTGGGAGAGTTCTAAATGTTCCTATTTGTGGTGTGAGGATTATCTCAAGGAAACAACCATTAATAGAGTTTTTGTCTACTACATTAAAGGTTAAAGTATAACCAATGGCTGCAGTGAATAGGAAATCACTTAAGAATGTGTTGCAATTGGTCTTTGATTTTGTAATCAAAGTAGTTTTGCCGTATAAAAAAAGGAACATTGCTTCAACTGCTAACTTTATGTCATGGAATGTTTTAGCAGTTTTGATTTCATTAGCCTACATGAATTGATGATGGAACACATACACAAAGTGGTTCTTGGGAAAATGGAAAACATGGAATGCCTTATAGTTACTAGTTGAATAAAGTGTTTGATCACTTTGGTATTATGTGTGAGAATGGAACTTCTAGAACTGTATGCAAATGTTTCATGACCCGAATTTCGAGTCATGATGGCACCTACGACATCCCACCGGTAGGTAAGCCGACACCGTAACTCGGAGCTAATGCAATGGGTTACCTCGGTAAAAATGTCCAACACGGACCCTACATATGAATACAATATAAACAATAGCATTTCAGAACTAAACACAACCAATATTCAATACCAATCCCATGACCTGATAGTATTAGTACAAGAGAGGCTAGACTTAACAATAGAATTTACAACTCCAAGTCTCAAATGTCTTAAATAATTTCATACATTTTTCTCAAAAACGAAAGACAAAAAAAGATAGAGGGGAAAGAGGGAAACTCGAACTCCAAGAGCATATCCTGTCTCTAAATAGTTAATGCGATACAAACTAGCTCAACAACGGACCCTAGAACCTGGGTATGCACCAAAAGGGTACAAAAGTGTAGTATGAGTACCAAATCACGGGTACTAAGTAGGCATCATTGGCCGACTGAGCTAAATTATAATATAAAGTTGATATAAAGTAAGTCAATAATCTTAAAGTAAAGTATATGATTGAACTTGAATCTTCTTAGATATCACTGTATCCATAACTATACTAATAAGGCATTAGGACGACACACTGTATCAATATACCCAAAAATTGCCATTCCAACTAAGTACCATTTCGGATGTGTAAAGTCACATGTACGATAACAAGGCTTTTATGAATCATAAACTACATCAACCATCCTTAGAACACAAGAACAAGATCTTACCTCGACATTCCATACTATCGGGAAGTACACAAAAGAATGCAACATAAAGAACTCATCACGGCGTCCCATACTACCGAGGAGTACACCAAAAGAATGCAACACAAAGAACTGATCATGGTATCCCATACCACCAGAGAGTACACTAAAAGATCAACCTATAATAAAATAAAGCACAACTACTCCACAAATGTCGAAGCCACGGGTAGCACAACCCCGCTTTGGCTTATTATTGAGATCCGTATCCAATGTCCATACCGTAATGCAATCATAATGAAAAAAATATGGTTATAGCATAATCATATAATTTCTCATCCTCTAAATTGCCAATAAACTCCATGTGAGGTCAAAACTAGTTAACCTCTAATTCCATAAGCCATTAAGTTACAAGTCTTATAGTTACTAGCCATTCAATAGAGTAAAGCTACATGTTACCACTACTATCAATTATTCGTCTATCACAATGTCATTTTCTAGTTAGCACTCTCATTATAGAAGCATACAATTAACCCACCATTACATTACATATTATAAGTCAACCTAGTTATTCATCATGCAATACGAAGCCCATCATCATTAGGCATGTCACAACCTTAAGGACTAGTTTCCATATTGTAGGCAAGTAAGGTCCACCAACTAATTTACTAGACTTCTAGTATTCAAGTCATAGTCATATATTAGGAATAACTAGTTGTCGCATAAGCCACTTTACTAGGCGAAATTTCATAACATTACCATTATTCCAAGTCAAATAGATTTGCTAGGTAAGCCTTTGTCCTACACAAGGTTTCATATACTAATTAGCCTTAACCCATTAATAGAGATAAGTTACTTCTAGTTACCAATTAGGGTCAATAAGGATCATACCTCTCATTGGCAAGGAATGAATAACCATTTTTTAAAGAAGACATCATGTCCCAAGTACATAAGCGGTTTGGCCCTACACGGCCTAACCTCACAAGTATAAATGCATTTATGTAAATTTTCCCCACATGGCATCATAAAATCTTTACCTCTTCCGGATTCATCGGGTATCAACATAACATCAACATATCCTCCGAATTCACTAGGTATCATTATAACATTATCACCTCTTTCGGATTTAACAGGTATCAGTATTACATCAATATAACCTCCGGATTCACCAGGCAACATCATAACATCAACATATCCTTTGGATTCACCGGGAAACATCATATATCAACATATCCTCCAGATTCACTGGGAAACATTTTACATTATTACCTCTTCTGGATTCACCTTGTATTATCATCACATTAACACGTCTTTCGAATTCACCGGCCATCATCATGCCATTTCATATTTCTCAAGGAAACAACATACATACACGTACATAGAAGAATAAATAAGAAAATACAAGACCACAATAATAGGGTAATAAGGATGTAAGAGAACATTTATCACCCTACCTTACTATTAAGCATTGCCACATAACATGAGCATCAACATGAGCATAAGTATTCATATGGTTTATACACAATCATCCCTTTCCCAAGTCTATCCATATCATGACTATAAAATAATCCATCAAGTATGCATATTAACCGACTTTTGAACACAAATATAACCAACAACCGGGGTTTAACCATCAATAATCTCCATGACATAATTTAGACACTTACCTAGCATCTAGGTCTCTAAGGAATTTCATAGTTCAAGGATAAGGTGGGTCAAGTCCCACTCCTATATTCCAAGAATGCCAAATTCCATCATCATAAGGCTAATATCTACCCGGATTAGGCTAAGTTATCTAAATCATATCATAAGGGTTTATCAATCCTTGATAAGCCCATCGGGTAAACCTTCATCCAGTATTCCTCCTAATTCAATCCAACACCAAGGTCATTTCCTAACTAAGCACTAACAAGGTCAACAAAATCCTAACGAACAAGTTAAAGTCAAGAAAGTACCTGAAGTCTCAAACAAGAGAGGATACTGGGCCCGCATCTCACGATCGATCTCCCAAGTAGCTTTTTCTACTGGGCAATGCCTCAACTGGACCTTGACTACTGAAATCTCCTTGGCATGCAGTCACCTTACATCACTAGCCAAAGCAAGCATTGGTTCCTCCATAATGGTCAACTGCTCGGCCAACTGGACCAACTTCCATCTAAGCATATGAAAAGGATTAGGAATATATTTTTGCAACATAGAGACATGAAAAACCAAATAAATAGCAGCAAAGTATAGAGGTAAGGCCAACTCATAGGCCACCTTTCCAACTACTCGGAGAATCTCAGAAGGTCCAATATAGCGAAGGCTAATCTTACCCTTCCTCCCAAATCTCACCACACCTCCTATAAGTGAAACATGAAGGAACACACGGTCACCAACTCCAAATCTTAAGGAACGGAGTCAATGGTCGGCATAGGCCTTCTGCTTACTCTGGGCTGCTCTTAGCCTATCCTGAATTACCCTGACTCTATCCATTGAGTCTTAAAGCAAGTTTTTACTACAGAGTATAACCTCATAAGTCTCAAACCATCATGGGGGAACGACACCACCTACCATACAATGCCTCATAAGGTGCCATCTAAATTCTCGAATGATAACTGTTGTTGTAGGAGAACTCTGTCAATGCCAAATACTAATCCCACTGAACTCCAAAGTCCATAACATAAGATTGGAGCATATCCTCAAGCACCTGGATAGTCTGCTCGGACTGACCATCTATCTACGGAAGAAAGGTTGTACTCAAATCCACTCGAGTACCTAATTCCCCCCGAAATTCTCTCCAAAATCTCGAAATAAACACAAAACCACAATCTGATATAATTTACATAGGGACCCCATGCAAAAGAACATAAATTTAGTCTAATGTCTCGGCACTGAAGGTCATCTAAATAAAAATGAAGTGTGCCGACTTGGTTAAGCAATCCATAATAACCCAAATTCTATTGTGACCACGAAAAGTATGAGGCAACCCACTAATGAGGTCCATGATGATATTTTCCCATTTCCAGTTGGGTATTGGCAATCTTTGAGTCAATCAACTTGGTCGCTGATGCTTGGCCTTAACCTGTTGACAACTTAGACAATGAGCCACAAAGTCTGCCACATCCTTCTTCGTACCATCCCATTAGTACAACTTTCTCAAATCTCTATACATCTTGGTTGCAATGGGATGGATATAATATCTAGAACTGTGAGCCTCATGCAGAATCAATGGAATCAAATCATTGAGTCAGGGAACAAAAATACGACCCTAAAATCTTTAGATACCCTCGTAATCCATGGTGTGTCTCCCAGACTCACTACTTACTACTTGATTATAGAGAAGGCACATTTTACCATCCTCGAACTAATGGTCATAAATCTGCTCAAACAGAGAGGAACTCACCTCCACATAAGCCAAGATCCTCGCAAGATCTAAAATATTAAGGCGAACTATCAAATTGGCCAAGGACTACATGTCCCATGCCAAGGGCCTCTGAGAAACTAAAATACAAGCCAAACTACCCATTCTCCCCACCTTGTGACTCCAGGCATCTGCCACCATATTAGCCTTACCTGGATGATACAAGATAGACATATCATAATTTTTAGAAACTCCAACCACCTACGTTGGTGAATATTAAGCTCTTGTTGGGTCATAAGATGTTGAAGACTACGATGATTGAAGAAAATTTCACAACGCTCACCATACAAGAAATGCCTCCAAATCTTGAGTGAAAAAACTATCGCCACTAACTCCAAATCATTAGTGGGGTTGTTGCGCTCATGCATCTTAAGCTGTCTATAAGCATAGGCAATGACACAACCCCACTACATCAAACACACCTAAGACCACACCGAAAGTATCACAAAACATAGTAAATTACTCCCTCTCAATTAGAAGAGCTAACACCAGGGCTGAGGTGAGATAATTCTTAAGCTTTTCAAATCTCAGCTCACAATCTTTAGACCATCGGAAGGAAATATCCTTCTGGGTCAATCTAATCATAGAGGTAGATAAGGTAGCAAAGCTCTCAAAAAAATACATGTAACAATCGGCTAACCCAATAAAACTGTGAACCTCAGTCCAAGACGTAAGCCTAGACTAATTACAAATCATCGAAATCTTATTTGGGTCTACCATAATACCCGCCTTCGATACCGTGTGACCAAGAAAAGACATCGACTTAAGCCAAAACACATAATTGGAGAACTTGGAAAAATACACATGCTCTCGCTAAAACTAGAGTATAATCCTTAAGTACTGCACGTGTTTCTCACTACTCCTCGAATACACAAGGATATCATCAATGAACACAATAACAAATGAGTCTAGATAAGGTCTGAACACATGGTTCATCAAGTCCATAATTGCGAATGGGGTATTAGTCAGCTCAAAAGACATCACAAAAACCTCATAGTGACCATAATAGGTCCTGAAGGCTATCTTTGGGATATCCTCAGCCCGAATCCTCAACTGATGATAACCGAACCTCAAATGTATCTTAGAAAATACAGTTGCACCTTGAAGCTGGTCAAACAAATCATCAATGCGAGGCATAGTATAATGGTTCTTCACTGTTACCTTATTAAGCTGCCTATAATTAATACATATCTACATCGAGCCATCTTTCTTCTTTACCAACAAAATAGGGGCTCCCTACGAAGACACACTCGGTCTAGTGAACCATTTGCCAAGAAGATCCTGGAGCTGAGAGTTCAGATCCTTAATCTTTCAGGTGCCATACGATAAGGTGCCATAGAAATAGGTTGGGTACCAGGCTTAAGGTCAATAGCAAACTCAATCTCACAATCAGGAGGGATACCAAGAAGATCATTAGGAAACACATCAGGAAACTCATGCACAATAGGAACAGAGTCAAGCATCGGATTTTCTACACGAGTATCACACACATAGGTAAGATAAGACTTGGAACCCTTCAACATAAGAAATATAACACAAACATAAGATATAATACCTGTCGGCTCACGACTAAGGGTATGCCGGGAATGGCTAAGGTAATAGTCTAGGCAAAATAATCCATGACTGCATGATAGTGGGATAACCAGTCCATGCCCAGAATCACATTGAAATCCAATATATACATAATAATAAGATCAGCATAAGTATCAACATCACTAACTATCACAACACATGATTTAAATACCCATTCCACTACTAAAGAATCACCTACGAGAGTAGATACAAATAGTGACAAAGATAATAAATCGCTAGTCAACTCCAACCATGGTGCATAATAAGAAGATATATAAGAATAAGTGGATCTAAGATCAAATAAAGCAAGAGAAAACTTGAAGCATACCAGAATCACACCTGTGATGACGACTACAAAGATCCTCATAAAACGTAACTAAAAATCTATAGAATTGAGTTTTATGGACCATCCCATGATTATGGGACACACCGATGATCGTGGGTGGGGATAGTAGTTTGGGGATGTATTTGGGTTCTATGAAGTCCAAAAGATGGGCCTTGGTATGATCGTAGAACTTGCCTACGTTTGTACCTTGGTTCATAGGTTGAAAGTCCAAGTCGGATCAAGTTTAGGATTCACAATCGCACCTAAGATCGTGGTTTCTAAACTTAGTCGTGGTTTCCTCTTATAGTTGTAGGGTATACTTTTAAAATTTCAGATATTTGGGACTATTTAAATTCGATGGGAGAATTGTACGATCGTCTAATCTCAGTATGATCGTACCTACGCTCATAGGTTCTCATTGCTGGACAATCCTTTACTAAAATGGCCATACCATTTTCGATATTGAATTAAGTCAAAACTAGATGCATTGGAAATATAATTCAAATATCCATCATTTTATAGGTATTAAGCTAAAAAATACTTCAGAATATAGGTGTTATGATCATTGGTACGAAAGGTTTTGACTTGGACAGGAGCTAGGAGTTATTTGTAGCCTTAATACAAGTATAAATTACTTCTTATACCATCAAAACATGATGTTTGAATTTACATTTACTTGAAGCATAGTTCTAATCTTAGCCTGGATTTTTGGGGTATTACAATATCTCCCCTTTGGTGTCATTTGTTTGTGAATGAAAACTAACTAATATGAAATATTTGTAAAAGAGTTGAAATTCAAACACTGAGTTTCTATGAGGTGAATACTAACTTGGTAACTAAGTTTGAGACTAAATAATGGACTGAACTGAACTCATAAATGCATGTTCTGACATGAGTTTAATTGGGTTACATAAACTAGAAAGAATTATTTAAGGGGGAACTATTACCTCAAGCTGGAACTAAGTTCAAAGAGAAAAAATAGGAGGTACCTAGTCATTATATTTACCTCTGATTCCCAAGTGGATCCTTCAACTTACTGATTTTGCCAAAGAACTATTTCTAAAGCAAACCTACCTAGTCCTAAACTGTCAAACCTGACGGAAAAATATCTTAGTTGAGAGCACAACTATTGTGGGATCAGCAGTGCATTTCTTTAACAAAGACACATGAATAATTGGGTTTACCGAGGCTAAGTTTGTTCATAAATCTGACTCATAGGTTACATTGGCAATACAACCCACAATCTTATAAGGGCTAACATAGCAGGGAATGAGCTTTCTATTCTTACCAAATCTTTTCACCCCTTTCATGGGTGAAACTTTAAAGTAGACAAGATCACTAATAGAGAACTCAAGTTCCCTTCTCGTTACTTTCACATAGGATTTCTTGTGACTCTGAGCTATTTTTA
Source organism: Capsicum annuum (assembly GCF_002878395.1). Taxonomy (NCBI): domain Eukaryota; kingdom Viridiplantae; phylum Streptophyta; class Magnoliopsida; order Solanales; family Solanaceae; genus Capsicum; species Capsicum annuum. The sequence goes on from NC_061116.1 coordinate 45,316,127, forward strand.
GCCTTTATCTAATCAACTAAACTTTTTCCATATCTTCATGAACTGAATATGGCCCTATCAATATACATTTACCAAATTTAAACCACCCAATTAGAGATCTACAACTCCTACCATAAAGTGCTTCAAACAAGGCCATCTGAATAATAGAATGATAATTATTATTATAAGCAAACTTGATCAAAGGAAAATGATCATACCAACTACCCTTTAAATCAATAACACACACCCTTAACATGTTCTCTAAGTTCTGAATGGTCCTTTCTGCCTAACCATCTATTGTGGGTGAAAATCTGTACTAAGATAAACTTGGTTGCCAAGACCTTTCTAGAAAGTCTTCTAGAATCAAGAGGTAAACTGAGTGCCTTAATATAAGATGATAGTCAAAGGTACTCCATAAAATTTCACCAATTATTTAAGATAGAGTCTAGCATAGTCCTCAACTGAATCTGAAGTGTCAATTCGCTAAAAATGGGCCAACTTATTTGTACGGTCCAGGATAACCCAAATAGAATCATGATGTTGACAAGTACTAGGAAAACCTATTGTGAAGTTCATATTCTCCACTTCCCACTTCCAATTAACAATACTAATATAATGAAGTGTACCACCAGGACTTTGATGCTCAACCATAAACTACTGTCTATTTGTACACTTAGCCACAAATTCCATTATATCCTTCTTCATGCCATTACACTGTAGAATTTTCTTAAATCATGGTAAATCTTAGTGTATCCTAGGTGAATAAAAACCGAGAAATATAATCTTCTATTAGCATCCGCTATCTCAAGTCATCTACATCTACAACATATAGTCTGCCTTGACTATGAGAAAACCCATCACCCCCTTGGGAGAAATCCTAATTCCTTTGTCCTTGGATAATTTCTTTTAACTTAAGAAAAAGAAGATCACTCTCTTGCTTTTCTTTCATCGGAACTACTAATGAAGATTTTGAACCATTCTAAACCAAGATATTGCCCTTGGTTGAATCGACTATTTGAACTCCCAATCTAGTAAGATAGTGAACCTCTCAAACTAACTCTTTCTTCTTAAATTCTCTATGAGCAGCACTTACCATAAAAATCTACTAAGAGCATCAAACCCTGCATTGGCTTTACTCGAATGGTACAATACACTCTTATCATAATCCTTCAACAACTTTAGCCATATTCTCTGATGAAGATTTAAATCTTTTTAGTTAAACACACACTGAAGTCTCTTATGCTTTATGAACACATCAAAATGATCCCCATGAAGGCAATGTATCAAAATCTTTAAGGTAAAAACTACTGCTGCCAACTCAAGATCATGATTGAGGTAGTTCTTCTTGAGAGGCTTGAGCTGCCTAGAGGCATGTGATAGAAATAGGATATGGCTTATCCTATTTCCATGAATAAGATTGGATCATACTAATGATGTTGCATCAATACACAACCAAGTGTAACTTTGGAAGCATCACAATAAGCCATAAAACTATCTGAACCCTTTATTAGAGTAAAAACTGGAGTCATGGTGAGTTGAGTCTTCAACTTTTGAAAACACTTTTCCCATAAATTAGGTCAGTAAAATTTTACTTTCATCTAAGTTTAGACATTAGAGCAAAATGGAGGAAAATCCTTCAACAAACCATCTATAGTAACTAGCTTAACCTACGAAGTTCCTAATATTTAATGGAGAGGTGGGTCTAGGATAGTTCCTCACTGCTTTAATATTTTGAGGATTAACCCAAATGCCTTTTACAAAAACTATATGACCAAGGAATTCTACTAATTTTAACTAAAATTCACACTTGGCGAGCTTAGAAAATATTTGTCGATCTTTTAGAGTTTGTAAGACATTCCTCAAATGGTCTGCATATGCATTTCTCAATTTGAGAATACATAAAAATGTCGACTATGTAGACAATAATGATATGTCCAGGTACTGCTTGAACACCCTATTCATAAAAAGAAAAAAAGATGACGGAGCGTTTGTTAGTCCAAAAGACAGAATAATAAATTTTAAAGTGACTATATTAAGTTCTGAAGGCTATCTTCGAATGTCACATTCTTCGACTCTGAGAGATGATAGTTGGATCTGAGGTCTCCCGAAAGTTGGTCAAATAAGTAATCAATCCTAGGAATGGGATACTTATTATTGATTGTGACATTACTTAATTGATGATAGTCGATGGACATTTTTAGGGAACCAATTATTCTTGCACACGAAATGAATTAGAGCACCCCATTATGAGATATTGGTCTAGATAGAACCCTTGTCAAGAAGATATTTCAACTATCCCTTCAACTTATTAAGCTTGGCTGGAGCCATTCTATAGGGTGGAATAAAAATAGGTTGGGTATTTGGAAGGAGATCTATTTCAAAGTTAATTTCCTACTCAAGAGAAACTTGGGGATATCTTTAAGAAACACTTGTAAAAACTTATTTACCATAAGAACTGACTCAAGAGTTAGGTATCAGACTTGGAATCCTTAACCTTAACAAGAGGTTAGATGTACCCTTTGGATATTATTTTTCTTATCTTAAGGTAAGAGATGAATCGACCTATAGGCACTAAGATACAACTCTTCCACTCTATAAATTACTTATTTGGGAATTAAAACTAGACTATGCTCTTTCTACAATAAACTGAGGCATAATAAGAGTGGAGCCAATCCATGCTAAGAATAAAATCAAAATTTGTCATTTCTAACCTTCAAGATTAACTGAGGTAACTTTCTAGAAAATTAATACTGGATAATTTTTGTATACCCATTTAAATATAACTGGATTTCTAATTAGACTAGAGACTGAAAAGGCTTTTGAGAGAATTTTGGGACTGACATCAAAGTCTATTACTGTATAAAGAGTCAAAAAGGATACTGTGGTTTTGGTATCTACTATTACATAAACATAAATATGAAACATTTGTAACATACCGGTGACCACATCAGGAGAACCCTCATGATCCTGTTGAGTCTAAAGGGCATCGGGTTTATTTCAATCCTATCTGCTAGTTGCACTAGGTAAGGTAATCTATTGAGTTGGGTAGCCTGCTCGAGCTACTAAAAAGTTAGACTAACTTTGTTGATGAGCATCCCTACCTATTTGTGAAGCCACTGGACATTCCCTCAATCTATGGCCTAGTTTGGCACATAATAACAATCATCAATACGAATCATACCTCACTCTTATGGTTCTTACCATACTTCTTGCAAATCAGGTTAGTGCTAATACTACTCACACTACTTTGGGACTTAGAGCCTTGTGCTCTATCCCAATTATCCTCCCTAAACTTAGGCACTAGAGCACTAGTAGAAAATGGGGCTTTAGTTGAAGATTTCTAGCAGAATTGAGAACGATTACTACCATCTAACCTTCGCTGAGAGGAATTCAAGTTACCTATTCTAGCCGTCTTACTCTCCCTATTCTCCTCCTTTATTTTCTCTTTTTTAATTTGTTGAGCATGGACCATTGACCTGTAGTTGTCGATCTATTCAACCAACATATAATTTCTACACTATTGACTAGATCCATGGAATAAATAAGCAGAAACATGCTTATTCTTGCCCTAGAGTCAACAACTATAGCTGTAGCATACTTTGCCAACTGAGTAAACTTAAGAGAATACTCCTTCATACTTATGTTAGCCTGCTTCAAATTTATGAATTTCTACACCTTGGCTCCCTTGGTTCAAGTGGGAAGAATCTATTTAAAAATGCAACAACGAACTCATCCCACTCTACTGATCCTGCATCTACACCTTTATTATCTTATCATTACAACTAACAAGCAGCCAAGTCAATACTTTTAGTTGGAAAAACACCAATGATCTCAATAAATTTTTTAATACTATCCAAAAGCTTTTGTGAATCCTCTTCAGACTTATACCCAAAGCATATAAGAGTATTCATCCAAGTAAAGTCTCAAAAACTGGATGCTGCCGTGTTCACTATTGGATTACGATAATGCTGTAAAAGTATCCCTAAATTCACATGGGAGACTTATTCATTCATAGGGTTGATGAGTGGTAATCCTACCACTCATTCGTACAAATTATACACGCACACTTCCATGTTTTGTATTAGAAAATAAGGCATTATCTGGATTTAAGTGCACTAACACCCATATTTTGTAGATATTAATTAAAGAAGGTGAGAATATGTGGAATGAAGCTAAAAAGTGAGAAAATAAGAGAAAGATGAGTGCAGTTAGAAACCTAAAGTCTGCCTCAATTACTGCAACTACGAATCTTAGATCGCGGTCACCATCGGTCCAGATGGTCAGCAAAGCGCGGTTGCAAAACCTAACTACAGTCACATATCTGCAGTCGCGGTCAAACACACGCCATCATGAATCAGTGGGAGCTAGCCCAATGGCAGGATTGTAAAATCTTATCGATGAATCCCAAATCATATATAAGAAAAAACCCTTTCTTCTTTGGGTATTGCTTATCTCATAAGATAGTTTTGAATTCTAAGCTTGAAACCCTAATTAGGAAAGTGTGTAATCAACTTTTGAGGCTTAAATATCTTAGTTTCTTATTGAAGAATGAATGTTTTGGTTGACCAACATGGTATACCTCTCTTTACTTTCTTCATGAGTAGCCAAATAATTTAGTCTTGGGATTATGTTGAACTAGAGTATGATTGTATGTGAGTATTATTGTGTTTTCATGAATTTTAGTTTTTGAGTATGGATTTCACCATTTCTTGAGCTTATGTGTTGGAATTTGATGGGTCAAAACTCCAAATATTCTAATGGATTTGACAGGTGAAAGGTCAAAGCTCTTGAAACCTTTTTTCATACACGACAGAGGGATTTAGGTGAGTATTAGGTAACCTATAACATCCTCGAAAGAGGGTTATCGAGGGACAAAGCAATGGTGAAGAACTAAGTGTATGGTTTACTACCCTTTGTAATCTTAGAAATAAGTGTTTAGGGAGTGTAAATCATGTCAAAAGCATCATCCTAGAAATATGGATGCTTGGTTGAGGTTTTGGGTGGCTATATAAACTCCACACTTGTTAGGTTCTCAAAGGGAAAATAGGTGAAATCGTTGGGGTTTTATCAAAAAATTGACCCCAATGATCTTTGACCTAGCCTATCAATTAATTAACAACTAAATCCCATGATAAACAAATATTATCCTACATGCTTCACCTCTAAGAAGACATAATCCCAAGATTTCTCCAAAACTTGAATTAAAACCAAAGATATCATCCATCACGCACTTGTTGAAGTTGTGTGAAAATTTTTCTAACAAATCAAACTCCCTCATTTACTTATACACGTTGTTTCCATTAGCATTCAGAGTAACCTTTTAGTAACCTAAGTACCCATAGCTTCGAAGTCTATAGCATTCACTCCTTGAGATCGGACCCTAATTTACATTGGGTTAGTTGACAAAGACCGCCTCACCCCAAAATCATGAGAGTTAGTTGAGCATTATCAAGGGTTTACTGGAGTTGGTGGTGGTGCTTGCTAATTTCCAATATTGTTGATATTCCTATTCCTCCTTTCATTAGTTCTCTTGGGAGAGTTAAAAAAGGTTATAATAGAGTTCTAACTCTATTACATGATATGAACATTAAATAAATGACTTTTTTTGTAAAATATTTCATAGCCTCTCACTCATAAGTGTGGCGCGCTTTATATCCATGAATAAGGCTCTACTTAATGCGGCTTTTACAAACCTTAGGATAATTTAAAATTGAAGCTCTTTTTCCAAGTTTTCATAACACGAGACTACCCCCAAGTCACAACACGATGCTTAGAGTCCTAAGTGACCCCAAGCTAACAATGGCCTGGCATAACACTAAGAATACTAAAATAACTGATCTAAAAAATACTTGGTGGAAGCTAAACTAAATGAAGAAATAATAAATCAACCAATAATAATACTGAGTTTAAAACCACAAAAACTGAATATCTAACTATATGTCTGGAAGCCTCTAATAAGATATGTTGTTGGGATAAGCCCCCAACTAACTCGAATTATCTGGAACTGAAATAAAATAAAATGAAATACATAGATACTAGTCCTCAAGTGATGAAGACTCTCCAAAGTACCAGTTTTGATGTAGTAGGAGATGATATTAAGCGCGATCTAGATACTTAATGTTAGAACCTTTATTTAGAGATAATATAGCACAAAAGAAATTATGCAATTAGTACTTTAAATATAATGATTATGCGAGATAGGAAATAACTGATATAATCTGATCATGATGTATGTGACATGGTAAACCGATGCAATACCAAGAAATAATCTTATATGTATGATAAGCTAAACAACTAAATATAAGGTTATGTGAGATAGGAAATAACTATGGGTTGTGGACTATGGCATCTACTAATAAGCAATGTACCCCAATATAAGCTAACCGTGGTTCAACCTATAACCCTAAATAGAAGCGTATTCTATACCTTACCAAAGGTATGAACACTGAATAATATGTATCTACTAAACTAATGTCCAAAGTAATAAGGTGTTAAGCCTGGTCTAAAAGTTTACCCTATAAAACCTACAGTGGTGCTATAGTTTTGAGACATAGGGAGTTCTAATAAAGGTCTCAATCAATCTGATGTGTGATCCTTCATCCCCGTGTTCTCTCGGTGCTAAGTACTACTCCCAACTGAATGACACTGGTAACTAAAGTGCTTAATAGTAGTTATATTCTGAAGACTAAAAATAAATAAATTATATAATACCATTTAAAACATATAAACTAGAGGATATAATACTCGTAAGTATATGCATAAAATCTTAGGTCATCGGGTATTCATAAACCACCATCTCTGAAGAATGCAACTATTATGACAAATTCTTTAAACTAAGTGAATGAAGGAATTTAATAACACAAGTCCAACTTTTGTGAATTTTACTATGTAATTAGTGTTCATATTTTAAACATGTAAGAGTACTAAATTTATGTAAAAACATGGTTTTATAACTCAATGAGATCAAGGAACTAGAATATCAAGAAATTGTCAAGGTTCATGAACCTTAAGCTTTGATTAATGAATTAATCTAAAAAATTGAGTTAACTTTGGGACTCAATGGGATAAAGGAGACTCGTTGATGAAATCTGATATACCTAGAGATGAAACCCCTGAAGAAATCTTTGAAATTGGAAGCTTGAAAAAGATGAGCCCTAATTTCCCTAAAGAGGAGTAATCACCTCTTTCTTTCTCTGTGATGCTAGGTGATAAGAATTTTCTAAGCAGTGAGTGCTTAGGTTATTATTAATATTAATTCTTACCTTGGGAGTGGCCTAAATAATGTATCTTTGATGTTAAAATAGTGGGAAAATATTGCAAATCCCCTGATAAAATATAATTGAAAATATATAGAATCAAGTTGTACGGACCATCCAACGATTGCGGGTCCCACCTTTGATTATGGGGATCTTGGTTTGGATGCTGAATTTTGTCTCTATTAACTCCACTATACAAGCCATGGTTCAATCGTGGGAGCTACCTACGATCGTACCTTGGTTCATAGGTTGGAACTCCAAGCCAAATTAACTTTAGGTGTCACGATCATACCTAAGACTGTGGTTTCTAACCATGGTTATGGTTTCTTCTCATAGTTAAATGATGTACTTGTAAAATTTTAGATGTTTGGGACTATTTTGACTAGATAGGAGATGAAACACTCTGAGTTTGTGCCCCGAAAGCTACATAGTGCTCATAATCTTGAAGGACTGATGTTGGGCGTATTTATACGTCTAAGCACCATAACTTACCTATGTTTCAGCTAAGTTTTGAGAATAAAATACATAAGTCTTGCACTTTTAGTCTATTTTTAGTTAAGTGAGCTAACCTATGTGATTAGCATGCTTTTTAGGTACTAATGCAAAAGATTTCAGCACTTTGGGGACCTGTGGACAGCAAAGGAAAACTTCACATAAAAAGGAAAGCAGCTTTTGGACTGAATGTGCTGTATGGAAATTTTTCCCGGGCAAACTGAATATTTTTAAATAGTGAAGGATGCAATAGCAATTTATTAGAGAAGGATGTTATTAAAAGCCTTATGGCTGAATTTTTATGGAGGAATTCAATTATTCAGCTTCTATAAACAAGAACGGACGGCTTAGCTTGAACACGAAGAGAGAGAAACGTGTTTCTCTCTTAATTTCGCTAGTCATCTTCATCACCAAGATCATTCTAAGTTTTGGTATGATGAATATTTCTATGTTGATTTTTGTTTTATTCATGAGTAACTAAGCTTGTTTGTTAGGGTTATGGAAACCTTGTAATATACTCTCTATTGCTATGGGTTTTGATATTTTATGATGTGTCATGCCACTTATATCATTACTCTCTTCATTTTGATTGAATTCTGGTGGCTGCAAACATAGGGAATACGCCATTATAGCAATAACTTGTTCGATAGAAAAGTTACTATTTGGAAAAGAGAGTGTGACGAGAAATTAGGGTTTACAACCTCTAATTTACACATGAATGCCCTAGCAGGATTAACTTCTTGGAGAGTTCGTACAATTTGTTGTACACTTTAGATTCGAAAGAACTAAGGTGAATAAATCCTTGATGGTTGAAAGACACTTGGATTTAGAATTAGAATACGTCTCTCTATAAGTGCATGACTGTATAAAATATGTATTACTCATAGTTAATGGAGAAGTAGAAGCTACAAGGTGGACATAACCCTAACTTGTCATTATCTGTGATCAAAATATCATTACATATATCATCTCATCGTTACACTGATAATATTATTGTGCACTTAAACCAAAACCCCCTTATCTTGGAACCTTCGATCAACAGTCTAATAATAATCGCAATACTTAGTGACCATAGTATTCCATGTGGGATTCGACACCCAACCCAGTTGAGTTCTATATTTGACAGCGACCGCTTACACTTTCTAACGAGAGTTGTAATTTGGGCATATCAAATTTTGGCGCCGTTGCCGGGGAATACGATTGTCAACTAAGTTTGTGATAGTTAATAGACCCTTTGGTCAAAGATTCTCAAATTTTACTTTTTGTTTGTTGTTTTTGTTTTGTTCAGGTTTGGTGGAGTGCATGCCAAATACATGAAGATCTGGTCAGCCATTATTACGTATAAATCCTGAACCACATCTCATTGGCAGAATGGATGCGCAACGAGACCTTGAAAGGATGGCTACTCAACAGGAGCAGACTAGATTAGCTGCATTGGCAGCTGCGCAAGTAAATCAATAGAATGCTGATAACCCATGTCGGGTACCAAATCTTGATGATGAGGACCTGGGTGATGATGAGTTATTAAATCCAAGGCGTGCAGATGATGTGGTTGCACCAGTGAACAGGAATGTCAACAGAGATCGTCAAGCTAGAATGAGACCTGAACGCCGAGCTGTGCAGGTTGCGTTTGATAATGATGATGACGACTTGGATGGGGCTGGTGACACAAAGGCTATTATTCCTCTGCCCTTGGCACCCGGAGCCAAGTTCAATATGACTAGCACCATGATCCAGCTATTGCAACTCAAAGGGTTATTTGGTGGACTTGCAGGCAACGACCCAAACATGCATCTGATTAATTTTATGTCAACATGAAAATCGTTTGACAATCCAGGGGTTGGATAGAATGTGATCTGGCTGCGCTTATTTCTATTGTCTCTATCTGGAGAGGCAACTCTATGGTTAAACGGGCTAACTCCTCACTCTATTACTAATTGGAGGCAACTGAAAGAAGCTTTCCTAGAAAGATTCTTTCCGCCATCTAAGAGAGCACAATTAAGAGATGAGATAAGCAATTTCAGACAGCTTCCAACTGAAGATCTCCACGAGACATGGGAGAGGTTCAAGAAGAAGCTTATGCGGTGCCCAAATCATCAGATGACCAATGTCTACTTGATGGAAATATTATATAGGGCTTTGAACTCAGTGACTAAGCCAGTGGTAGATAATGCTGCGGGTGGGTCATTCATGGACCTTACTTTTATTGAGGCATGTGATATGCTTGATCATATGACAAAGCAGAGTAGAGCTTGGCATACCAGGGATTCTGAGGTAGCAAGCTCTACTGTATCTATTGGCATGATGGCAGAACAAAGATGAAGAGAAGAGGAACATGACCAGGATATGGCTCACATGAAAACGCAGATGGACCTTCTTACCAAGCATTTATTATCAGGGAAGACAGAAAAGGTCAAGGCTGTTGTATCATAGGGAAGAGATGACTCCAATTCTGAGGAAGAAACAAATTACTTGAACAATCAGGGGGGTTTCCGAGGCAATGTCCAAGGAAACCAAGGTCAAAACTATTATGAAAAATTTGGATACAAGGACCGAGACCAAGGGAATTGTAAGAATAAGAATGATAGGAGCGGTTTGTATGTCCCTCCTGGAAATTATAAAGCTGCTGCACCTAGCTCTGGGAAAATGTCCGTAGAAGAAATGATGGCTAAGCTATTGAAAAGAGTGGAGGCAACCAACACGGGAGTAACTGAGGTAAAAAATAATTTATCCTCAATAAATAAATTATTTGAATCGCATTCCACTTCAATAAAACAGCTGGAACAACAAATGAGTCAACTATCAGTGGCATTCAATCAAAGAAAAGCTGGCACTTTACCGAGTAACACTGTCTAAAATCCAAGGAATGATGGATCATGTTTGGCTATTACAACCAGGAGTGATAAAGTGTTGGAAAATCCATCCAAGGGCAAGCCTGTGGTTGATAATATAGAAGAGAATGTTATTGAAGCAGATTGTGATGATTCTGTAGAAGTTGAAAATCAGGATAAGATCATTCACAATACTACACCTAGATGTCAGCAGTCTGAAAAGCTTGATAATGGGAAGCACAATAAAAAGGAAGTGGTGGAGAAAACTCTTCCAAATCCACCACCACCTTTTCCTCAGAGACTGAAAAAGAAGGCTGATGACACCAGGTTCAATAAATTCATGATCATGCTGAAGCAGCTGATTATAAATGTACCTTTGGTGGAGGCACTGGAGCAAATGCCAGGGTACGCCAAATTCATGAAGGACCTTTTGACAAAGAAAAGGGCAGCGAGCTATGAACTGGCAGATAATTTTCATCATTGCAGTGCCATTGCCATGAGGTCTTTGGTACAGAAGAAGTCAGATCCGGGTGCTTTTACTATTCCTTGCACGGTTGGATCTTTAGACTTTGCTAAGGCTTTATGTGATCTAGGGGCTAGCATTAATTTGATGCCACTAGCCATCTATAGACAGTTGGGGTTGGGCGATCCTACACCAACCAACATGCGGCTTGTAATGGCAGATAGGTCGGTAAAATGACCTGTTGGTATCTTGTATGATGTATTAGTGAAGGTTTCTACCTTCATTTTCCTGCAGACTTTGTTATTTTGGATTGCGAGGTGGATTTTGAGGTGCCCATAATCTTGGGTCGACCTTTCCTCATAACAGGAAGTGTGCTTATTGATTTACGAGCAAATGAGCTTCTATTTTGGATGAATGATGAAGTCGTGCATTTTGATGTATGCAAATCAATGAAGCAGCCCAAAGATATGAATGTGTTCTCTATAGCTGATGTTTATTATGAGGATGAGAAGAAATTATCTTTAGAGAAGCAGCTTACTGTTGAGCCATTGGCTGCTGTGCTTTTGAACTTTGAGCGTGAGGATGTTGAAGAGCACGAAAAGCTATTTGTGCTTTGACAAGAATGGGGTCGTATTCATATGCCCCGAAGAAGCTGGACCTTGACCTTAAGAATTAACCTTCACCACCGGCGAAGCCCTCCATTGAAGAGCCACCTGTGCTAGAATTGAAAGAGCTACCCAGTCATCTAAGGCAAGCATTCTTGGGTAGTGGAAATACACTGCCAGTTATTGTTGCTACTGATTTAAGTGAACAACAAGTAGAGGCTCTCATCTATGTTCTGAAGAGGTACAAGAGAGCTATTGGTTGGACTATTGCTGATATAATTGGTATCCCTCCTAGCATATGTATGCACAAGATTTAGCTAGAAGAAGATTGCGTACCCACTATTGAGCATTATCATCATTTGAATCCACCTATATAAGAGGTGGTGAAAAAAAAATCATAAAGTGGTTAGATGCAGGGGTGGTGTATCCAATCTCACACAGTAAATGGGTGAGTCCTATACAATGTGTGCCCAAGAAAGGGGGCATGATAGTAGTAGCAAATAAGAAGAATGAGCTAAGTCCACTCAGGCCTGTCACAGGGTGGAGGGTGTGCATGGATTACCGAAAGCTAAATTCGTGAATGTTAAAGGACCACTTCCCAATGCCATTCATGGATCAAATGCTTGATTGATTGGCAAAAAAGGGATGGTTCTATTTCTTGGATAGTTATTCTGGATATAATCAGATTTGCATTGCTCCTGAAGATCAGGAGAAGACCACTTTTACATGCCCATATGGTACTTTTGCATTCAAACGAATGCCATTTGGGTTATGTAATGCACCTGCCACTTTTCAGCGATGTATGATGTCTATTTTCTCTGATATGGTTGAAGACACCTTGGAGGTGTTTATGGATGACTTTTTGGTTGTAGGTGGGTCATTTGAATCATGCTTGGCAAATCTGAGTATGGCTTTGTAGAGATGTGTTGAATTCAATCTGGTGCTAAATTAGGAGAAGTACCATTTTATGGTTAAGAAAGGTATTGTTCTCAAGAATAAAGTCTCTGAAAAGGTAATTGAAGTTGATCGAGCCAAGATTGTAGTTATCGACAGACTACCACCTCCAATTTCTGTGAAGGGGGTTCGTAGTTTTCTCAATCATGCTAGTTTTTATCGTAGGTTTATTAAAGACTTCTCCTAAATTGCAAACCCATTATGCAAACTTTTGGAGAAGGAAGCAAAGTTTCACTTTGGTGCAGATTACTTGAAGGCATTTGAATGCCTCAAGGGGAAGCTAGTTGAAGCCCCTATTATTGTAGCACCTGATTGGTCTCTACCTTTTAAAGTTATGTGTGATGTAAGTGGTGTAGCCTTGGGTGCTGTACTTGGTTAGAAAAGATAAAAACTATTTCATCCAATCTACTACGCGAGCAAGGCCTTAAATGGAGCACAGAAGAACTATACCGTCATTGAACAAGAGCTTCTAGCAGTTGTTTATGCTTTCAAAAAGTTCTGTGCTTACTTGTTGGGAACCAAGGTAGTGGTTCATACAGATCATGCGGCTCTAAGATATCTAATGGTAAAGAAGGATGCTAAGACAAGGCTAATTAGGTTGGTGTTACTTCTTCAAGAATTCAATTTTGAGGTAAAGGATAGTAAAGGTTGTGAAAACCAAGTAGCTGATCATCTATCTAGACTTGAGAGTGAGCACACAATGCAGACCGACCTTGATATTGATGATGCATTCCCCGACGAAGAGATTCTATCAACTATGGTGGAAAACTTACCGTGGTATGCAGATTATGCCAACTACGTGGTGAGCGAAGTGATTCCTGAGCATCTCTCCTTTCATCAAAAGAAAAAGTTCATGCATGATGTGAAACATTACTTCTGGGATGAGCCTTATCTTTTTCGATGATGTCCTGATGGTATTATTAGGCGGTGCATCCCAGATGTAGAGGTGCCTAGCATAATAGAAGCAAGCCATGCTTCCCAAGTTGGAGGTCACCATGCAGGTGATCGGACGGCCAAGAAAGTACTGCAAAGTGGCTACTATTGGCCTTCATTATTCAAGGATGCCTACGATTTTGTAAAAAGATGTGATCAGTGTCAGTGGCAAGGTTTTATTTCAAAGCACCATGAGATGCCCATGTCCAAAATGCTTGAAGTAGAGTTATTCGATGCTTGGTGTATTGATTTCATGGGCCCATTTGTGAGCTTATTTGGGATGAAATATATCTTAGTTGCTATGGATTATGTATCCAAATGGGTCGAAGCAGTCGCGCTAGCTGATAATGAAGGTAAGAGTGTTATGGCGTTCTTAAAAAGAAATATCTTCTCTCGTTTTGGGGTACCTCGTACCATCATAAGCGATGGAGGATCACATTTCTGCAACAAGCTGTTCATAGCTGTATTGAGAAAGTATGGGGTTAAGCAACATAAGGTAGCTACACCGTACCACCCAAAAACTAGTGGGCAGGTGGAGGTTTCAAATTGGGAAATCAAGCTGATCCTTGCTAAGACTGTGAATGCCAGCAGGAAAGATTGGTCCAGAAAGCTGGACGATGCCTTATGGGCATATAGGACCGCGTTTAAGACACCAATTGGCATTTCACCATACCAACTAGTTTATGGGAAGGCTTGTTGGTTACCAACTAGAACATAAAGCAATGTGGGCACTGAAGTAACTTAACCTGAACTGGGATGATGCTATAGATATGAGATTGGGACAGCTGAACGAGATGGATGAATTCCATCTAAATGCATATGAAAGAGCAGATCTTTACAAGGAAATGATGAAAAAGTACCATGATCGGAGGATTATCCAATGAAACTTTCAGAAAGGTGATTTGGTACTTCTTTTCAACTCCAGACTGAAGCTGTTTCCAGGTAAGTTGAAGTATAAATGGTGTGGTCCATTCAAAATCAGCCAAGTTTACTCATCTGGAGTAGTGGAGTTAGAAAACAATGATGGTGGTGTCTTTAAGGTGAATGGCCAAAGAGTGAAGCTATATATCGGTCCAACTGACTCGATAAAATGTGTAGCCACCATATATCTCGATAAAGTCTGAGTAATCGAGATAACTATGTCATGCCGCTACAATAAATCAAGCGCTACATGGGAGGCAACCCATCAATTTACTAGGATTTTGTTTTTGGTAAATAAAAATTCAAAAAGTAGAGTCGAGCCACGACCAAAACTAAGGCGGTTGGTGGGAGGCAACCCATCCTTCTAATCATTTTTGTTGTTTTTGATTAAGTGTAGGTGCAGGAAGTACAAAGGAGGAGATTAGACCCAATTTTCATTTGGAAGTGAGTAATGTCAATGGTGGTAAGTCTAGGAATGATGGAATAATACAGGTAAGTGGAAGTGGTCAAATGTGTAAGGTTCAGGTATGATTTTCATTAGAGTCACGCCTCGAGTTATGTAGGTTCGACCCAAAGAAAAAGTTTCACGGTGCAACTTTATTTTGTGACCCCGAGGTATGGACCTTTTTTGACCAAGAGTGTGCTGTTTTTCCAATTGCCTACGCCAACATAGGCAATGGGCTAGGCGCCGCCTATGCCAACATAGGTAATAGGTTAGGCGCCGCCTATGCCAACATAGGCAATAGGTTAGGGGCCGTCTATGCCATTGCCTATGCTCACTGCCTCACATAGGCGATAGGCTAGGCGCCGCCTATGCCAACATAGGCAATAGGTTAGGCGCCGCCTACTTATGCCTAGGCGAACCTATAGGCACTGTCTATCACCGTAAATGTTGCCTTCTAACCCGTTTGTTAATGGACCAAACCCGACCCATGGCTCATCCTTTTAATATATCCTCTTCACTTGAACACCACTCAATTTTTCTTAAACCTAAGTGCCGCCCAAGCACCCTTGCCCTCTCCAAGCTTTTCTCTTTTCTCATCTAATCCTGTAGGCTCACCTTCCCGATTCATCATGAGTTTATCACCAAGTAAGTTGTTCTTTCATGTTCCGTAATTGTTTTAGTGCTACGCTTATAATGGTTAACTTGATTTTGTAGTAGTGCTTGGTGATAAGAGAATGGTTAGTTTGTTATGATTTTTGAAAAATACATCTCATTGAGTGAAAGAATTCTCATAGGTAATCTTGATTTTACTCCGGCATGTATTGATTGGTATTCACTATCATAATTTGTTATTATTATGTAGTTGAAATATTGAAGCTTAATGCATAATTTTGGGAGTTGTAAGCTTTACTATGTGAATGACTCATTCATCGATGTAATGATCTTAGTTAACTACAAGCATAAGATTGTGTGATTGTTTCTAGGCCATAGCATGATAAGATTTCTATGTGGTAGTCTTGTTCAAAGATTACATTGCTCCAATGAAATAAAGTCGGAAATGATAGTCAAGGTTACAAGACCATTGTGTTCTGCTTCTCTATACCAAACTGAGAAATTGTTATGTAAAGTGAAGGGTTGATAGTGTGACTGCACTGATAATGTTGTTGGCACATACCATCTACATGTATGTCGATGAAGTCTGAGTAATCAAACATATTCACTCAATTAATTTGTGCAAACAAATTAAGTGTGGGGTGGTGCCATCACTATTTTCTTTTTCAATTATAGTGAATTCTACGACATGAGACTAACATGACCCTATTATGATCTCAGGTAACATGGCTCCGAAAGGACAATAGGGAAAGGAGAAAGCATCCACCTCACGAAAAGGTCAAAAATGGTCAAGAAAGGACCAGGCTAATTCCTCCTCTCATCAAGTGCCTCGACGCACTTTTGGGATCAAATGGGTTCTGGAAGAGGAAGGGAAGGAATAGTATAGAAACAATAAGGTGAAGAAATATGTACATGTGGATTTGATGCAGAAGAAAAGTTTAGCAAAGAATTGCCCTCGCATTTTGGAAAAGATTATGGCACTAAATCTTGACTTTATCTTTCGAGACATGGGCGAATGTAATCTTGATTTGACTCGAGAGTTTTTTGCCAACTGGTCCCCAAGGACTAAGGGAAATAAAGTAAAGATTCGGGGGCAAGTCATGCAATTGAACGCTGATTTCTTCAACTCTTTCCTGGGAACTCCAAGTGTGGATCCATCACCACTCAAGGAGCTCTACAATAGACCCCCCTACAGAGCCATCAGACACACGTTGTGTGGATCAAGGTCCATGACCCGGTGGACTCATCACAAAGATAATGGTCATCACAATACTTACCCATATGCTTGCTTGAACAGAGAAGCTCGCATATGGTTAAGAATAGTCAACTCCTGCTTGATTCCTAGGACATAATACACTAAGGTCACACGTGATCGAGCCTGCTTGGTGTATGCTCTAATGACAAATGTTCCCATCAACATTGGTGCAGTTATACGAATGTCGATGTGAAAAGAAAAGGTGCACAAAAGGTCCCATTTCAATTTTGACAATTTGTCGACTGCAATCTTAAGGAAAGAGCACATTGAGGAGGAGCCATCATACCATAAGTTGCCACATAACCCGAAGAAGGTAGATCTCACAAAAATCAAAGATCCAGAAACTGGTCAAGGCATCAACCTTACCACTGCTGAGAGATATGCTTGAGATGAGAGTTTTTTTTGCCATCTGTATGGTATGACTCGGTTTACTATGATGAATGGGGGTTGTGTGCCGACTGATGCAGAGCTTCGGCAGTTGGACTATGAATACCCGCTTAATGAGCATGCTCGGGCCATGTGTGGAGTGGGGGTAAATTTTGAGAAACCTCTAGATGATGATGTGCCGACAGACAATGATCACCAACTGCTAAACTCTGATGTGGAGGACAACTCTGATGCTAAAGACTCTTATGATGATTCTGACGTAGGGGGTATGACCCCAGATATAGAGGAGGAGTCTGACTAATCAAGTTTTTGCTTATTTATTTACACTGAGGGCAGTGTGTTCTGTATAAGTGTGGGGTGCGGGTATATGTTTGTGGATTGCCTTGTCTGCTGTATTGTGTACTGCCTGCCTGCATTTATTCTATAGTTGTTTTGATTTAGTCGTAGTTAGTTAGTTGTAATTAGTCAGATTTTTGCATGAAATTGTTCTTATAGACGGTATGGCATTATAACAGGAGTTTGTGCTGAATCACTACTATTGAAACATTTAGGCTCTAAGTGTGACTCATTCTGTGATAATTACTTGTGGTTTAATTCATTCATCTGTTGGGTCAAGAATCTATAATGCTACTAATTAAGTTGACCATGTGCCATGTGTGTGTAAGGTTATTGTATATTCTTTGTTGTGACTGATGCTAGAACTTGCCTGGTGTGTGTGTGAAGCGAAATAAAGATTGTGAGTTTAGGAGATGATTTAGGCATTTCTTTTGCATCCCTGATTTTGTTTATCTTCTTTTTACCTACCTTTGTACATTGTCCTAGTGAATACCCTTTGAGCCTTTCGCTATTTTCTTTGGTAACCTCATATGTAGCCTAATCCATTTTTTTGAAAAGACCATAATTTGATCCAAAAGCTCCTAAGAACTTTAAATTGTAGAATCAAGTTGAGTAAAGAGTGTGGCAAAATAAGAGGAAAATGGTGAAAGTGATGCCCCAAAGTTTAGTTATTGGTCCATGAAAATATTGTGATCGAGGGTGGCTATCATAGGGATTCTTAATAAAAAAGTAATAAATAAAAAAAAAATAAAGAAGAGAAAAATAAAAAAAAAGAGTTGTATATTCCCATCATTATGTTTCTGATTGAGTAACAAAATGGGTGAAAGGGGGTTGGTAGATGAAAGGAAGGTAGAGTGGTTGTTAAAAGTTAGTGTAAATGACATAATGTAGTGTATTAAAGCGCTTAGGGAACATAGTCACCATTTCTGGCCAAAATAGTCCTACCTGTCCCTTTAGCCTACATTACAACCCGTAAAGACCTATTTGATCCTAACCTTAGCATTCTGATATTAGTGGAGCATTACACTAAGGGAAAGCATAGGGTCATCAGTTGTAATCTAAGAATTCTTTGTGAGAGTGAGAGCAAGCAAGTTCTTATACCCATATTTCTGAAAAATGCAAAACTATGAGTGATTATGGGTAACATTTTGTGTGAGCGCACATGGTTGATGATTGTTGGATAGTTTTATATGATTTTCTTTGGCTTAACTTGTGTATACGAATTAACCAACTTAATGAGTCCATGTTGGAGGGTGAGTTGTTTCTAGTAATGATCAAGAAATCTACTCTTTGTTAATAATTGTCGTGTATGTCTTGTTGAAAATTTTGTGTTGCTCTTGTGAAGTTTAGTTAGGTATTTGCATGGATGTACTATTTTGTTTGAGGACAATCAAAGCTTTAAGTGTGGGGTGGTGATGTTGGGCGTATTTATACGTCTAAGCACCATAACTTACCCATGTTTCAGCTAAGTTTTGAGAATAAAATACATGTGTCTTGCACTTTTAGTCTATTTTTAGTTAAGTGAGCTGACCTATGTGATTAGCATGCTTTTTAGGAACTAATTCGGAAGATTTCAGCACTTTGGGGACCTGTGGACAGCAAAGAAAAACTTCACATAAAAAGGAAAGCAACTTTTGGACTGAATGTGCTGTATGGGAACTTTTTCCCGGGCAAATTGAATATTTTTAAATAGTTAAGGATGCAGTAGCAATTTATTAGAGAAGGATGTTATTAAAAGCCTTATGGCTGAATTTTTAGGGAGGAATTCAATTATTCAGATTCTGTAAACAAGAACGGATGGCTTAGCTTGAACACAAAGAGAGAGAAACGTGTTTCTCTCTTAATTTCGCTTGTCATCTTCATCACCAAGATCATTCTAAGTTTTGGTATGATGAATATTTCTATGTTGATTTCTGTTTTATTCATGAGTAGCTAAGCTTGTTTGTTAGGGTTATGGAAACCTTGTAATATACTCTCTATTGCTATGGGTTTTGAGGTTTTATGATGTGTCACGCCACTTATATCATTACTCTCTTCATTTTGATTGAATTATCGTGGTTGCAAACATAGGGAATACGCCATTATAGCAATAACTTGTTCGATAGAAAAGTTACTGTTTAGAAAAGAGAGTGTAACGAGAAATTAGGGTTTCCAACCTCTAATTTACACGTTAATGCCCTAGCAGGATTAACTTCTTGGAGAGTTCGTACAATTTGTTGTACACTTTAGATTCGAAAGAACTAAGGTGAATAAATCCTTGATGGTTGAAAGACATTTGGATTTAGAATTAGAATACGTCTCTCTATAAGTGCATGTATGCATAAAATATGTATTACTCATAGTTAATAGAGAAGTAGAAGCTACAAGGTGGACATAACCCTAACTTGTCATTCTCTGTGATCAAAATATCATTACACATATCATCTCATCGTTACACTGATAATATTATCGTGCACTTAAACCAAAACCCCTCTTATCTTGGAACCTTCGATCAACAGTCTAATAATAATCACAATACTTAGTGACCATAGTATTCCCTGTGGGATTCGACACCCAACCCAGTTGGGTTCTATATTTGAAAGCGACCGCTTACACTTTCTAATGAGAGTTATAATTTGGGTGTATCAAGGACCACAAGCTAACCCATGACTGGTACCTACTATACTAATTGAATAACAGTAATGCTAAAATACACAGAAATTTGGTGGAAAACTGGCCACAAGGTTCAATACTATAAATAATACTGAATATGGTATCACAATACCAAAACTGAACATTAATATTGAAAGTAAAACAACTGTCTAAAAATACTCTAGTGTGGAAAGCCTCTAAATTGTATGAACTGTGGAGTTGTTGGGACAAGCCCCCAACTAACTCTGACTACTAAAAACAAACTAAAATACTGAAAACAACTATGTCCTCAAACTATGAGGACTCACCAGTACTCTGTCTGCTGAGAAACTGAACTGCTAAGGGTGCTTGGGAGCCCGAGCATATGAACCTATGATATAAGACATAATAGTGCTAAAGTAAAGAATACGTTAGTACTTTGAATGTACTGGTATACTCAATGAGGTAGGATAAAATACATGGGTTCATATGCATGAATAATACAAGTTGAATAACATGAGAAAGACTAAATGAGAGTACATGCATGAATACATATACTATAACTAAGATTGTAATAGTACTAACTACTAAATCTGAATACTGATTAACTGATGTTTGAGTTTACTGATACTATATTATTGATACCTGAATGACTATATTTGACAGTCTTAATTTTGTGGAACTATACTGAGTTTCGTACTAAACTGAGTTTTGTACTGAATTGAGTGACTATATCTGATGGTCTTGAATCTGTAGAACTGAACTGAGTTCTATTCTAAGACTGAGACTAAAACTGAGACTGTGGGGGGTAATCATCTAACTGACATACCCCTTCTCTAACTAATTTGGGGTCAAACCTGTAACCCTAGTTAGAAGGGTGTTAATACCGTGCCATAGGTAAGGACAAGCTATGAGTTAGCCCTATTTGACAAGAAGCTATCCCATCAACCTTCGTAGGTATGAAAACTCAAATGAGATATATTAACCCTAGTCTTATAGGAAGATATCTCAACCTATGCCGGCTACGTAGTTCTAGAACATAAGTATTGCTTCTTAGGGCCACACCCTCTACCGGCAGGTGAGCCTCCATCCTTGGATTCACTCAGTTTTGAATCCTACTCCCAACTGAATGGACACTGAACTAATTTCTAGTCTGTACTATACTGGACTAATTGTTACTGATATTACTATTTGATTGAACTAAATTGAGTTCACTGAGTTCCATGGACTGACGAAATACAACTGAATTCAATTAATTGACTGAGCACAGAGTGCTACAGAGGTTTACATTAAGTACTGTGATTGAACTACCAACACTACTGAGATTTCCTAGGTTTCTATAACTAGCTGAGTTCTACTGATCGAGTCACTACTGAGATTACTTTGTAACTGACACTGGCTCTAAGTAAACAACTAAATTGTTGGGTATGAAATAGCCCCAGGACTCGATAGCATGAAAATAAAGAATCAAATGATCTTGATTAGCGTAAGTATGATGTAACGCCCCGAATCTGGTATGCGGAATGCTACACGGTGATCATGACCCCTAAGGACCACAAGCTAACCCATGACTGATATCTGTACCTATATACTACATAATATACTATATAATGCGGAGGCATAAATTGAAAGACCATAAGGTTCAAAACTGTAACATAGGATCTAATAAATCATAAAATATGGATGGGGTATGAAATACCCAAAATAGCTGAAATAACTAACTGAACATGATAGTTTGGAAAGCCTCTAACTGATTGAACTATCTGAATAAGGAGTTGATAGGACATGTTCCCAACTAACTCCAACTAATATATAAATTAATGAGATAATAAAGAAATGATCATGTCCTCAAAAGATGAGGACTCACTTCTAGCCCTGATTGCTGAGACTGGAATCTACTGATGCTCTAGAGCTCGTGCCTCTGAACTTATAATATAAGACACCATAGCACAAATGTGTCAGTACTTTGAATGTACTAGTATGCATGTGAGGTAGGCTGAATGCATGGGGTTCATATGCATGAAAAATACTGGCTAACTGACTAATATAAATGGGAGAATACATGTATGCATACATAGTAACTATATCTAAAATTGTGATAACATGAGTATACTAATAACTAACATTACTAATGACAGAGTTTTGATAACTGATAACATAAGTGACTATATCTGGCAGTCCTGAATCTGATGAAACTAGATGAGTTCTGTACTGTATCTGAGTTGATTGTATCTGACAGTCCTGAATTCTGTAGAATTATTTGAGTTCTATTACTAAGACTGATTGACTGTATCTAATAGTCCAGATTTTGTAACATAAAATTGTAAGAAGTAGTCATCTAACTGACATGCCCCAAATGATAATTATAACTGAATGGGGGTCCAATCTGTGCCCTGATTGGAAGGTTGTCAATATCGTGCCACTGGTAAGGACAACATATAAGTAACCCTCAGCTAGAAGGTTACTCTAATAAGAAAGGTGGGAACCCTCAACTAGAAGGTTAAGTGTAATGCCCCAAATCTGATACCGGAATGCTACACAGTGCTCATGATCCCGAAGGACCACAAGCTAACCCATGACTGATATCTGTACCTGTATATTGTATAAATTACTTTATAATGTAGAAACATGAACTAAAAATCCATAAGGTTCAAAACTGTTACATATTATCTGATAAAAATATAACATCTGAGAGGGGTATGAAATACCCAAAAAAACTGAAATAAGCTATCTGAACATACTGTAGTCTGGAAAGCCTTTAAAATATCACTGTCTGAATAAGAAGTTGATAGGAAATGTCCCCAACTAACTCCAACTAACAAACTAATTACTGAGATAGTAAAATGATGATTATGTCCTTGAAAAATGAGGACTCACTACTAACTCTGACAGCTGAGACTAGAATCTACTGATGCTTTGGAGCTCGTGTCTCTAAACTATGGTATAAGACACCATAGTGCAAATGCGTCGATACTTTGAATGTATTAGTATGCATGTGAGGCAGGCTAAATGCATGTGGTTCATATGCATGAACAATTACAATAACAGACTAACTATCATGAGCGTGAGAATACATGCATGAGACATAATACTTGACACTGATATGGTGATAACATTATTACTGAATTTGAATACTGATAACATGACATACTAATAACTGATATAACTAATAACATGAGTGATCATATCTAACAGTCCTGAATCTAATAGAACTAGCTGAGTCCCGTACTATATCTGAGTTGACTATATCTGACAGTCCTCAACCTATGCTTGCTCCATAGTTCTAGAATGCAAGGATGACTTCTAAGAATCACACCCTCATCTGATAGTGTGTGTTCCCATCTGTGGGTTCACTCGGTGCTAATTCTTACTCCCATATATATTGACTCTAAACATGATTTACTGAACTGAACATGGGTTGAGTTACTGAATTCCGTTGACTGAAGGAATGCTACTGAGATCTGACAACTCATTGAGTTCATGAGATCATGGAGATTTTCTGAGTCATAAGACTGTCTAAAGTCTAAGGATTCGTAGCTTGACTGAGAGTATCGTGAAAACATGACATGGCTCTAGGCACACAACTAATGTTTCGGCTACGAGTACCCCTAGGACTCAATGGAAGGAAACTGACCAAGCATAACTTACTTGAACATATAACTAACATTATAATCCATAATACATTTATAGAAGCATTTCATCAAAACATGTGATAGGCATAACTTGTACATACATGAGGATTTCATGGTATCATGCTTGTTAGGCACTTTTCCTTCATCTAGGCATTTAATCAAACATATTGTAGGCATGGTACATGTAAACATCATTGTACAATAAAATTAAACATCATGGTTCAATTCTAATTTCATCATTCAAGGGTTTAGTCATAGGTTTGCATGAATCTATATCTATAATAATTTAATCCAGATACATGGAGTAGACTTCAATTTCTCATTATCTACATGAACTAGAGCAGCCCAATCATGAAATTCATAAGAAAATCCATAAAACTTGAATTTAGAAAAGTGATTCTTAGGCTTCATGGATGAAAGAAGTCCATGAATAAACACTATGCATATCTTGGTTCATAAATACATGAAGATTGACGGAGGAAATTCTTGATTATGAATCTTTTATGAAAAGCCCTAGGTTGTTCTTGAGAAGCTTTTGAAAGAAGAGAGTGTATTTTGGGTGAAAAATTATTGAATCACGTGTTAAAGGTCTTAAATAGGGGTGGGAAATTGACCCTTTGAACCCTGGACGAGTCTTGTAATTTCAATACAAATTTCCCAAATTGGACCCCTAGCACGACGCGGCGCTATCGTGCCATGACATTGGAATTTGATAATTGGGAAACTGAGAGATGGCGCGATGCGGAGCCATCATATTGCCCCTTCTTTTACGAACTAGAACTTTGGTGCGATGTAGAGGAAATCGTTCTGAGACACTGGAAAAGGAAAATTACCATTTTAGCTTGTGGCGTGGCACACCATTGACCAATATGGCGCTATTTTATGATAGGAACTTGAAATAGTCATAACTTCTTACCTGGTTATCAAATTTAGGCAAATTTCCTATCGACGGAAAGCTTATTGAATTTTTCACATGAAAAAAAAGTGAAAATCTTAAAAAGTACCGCATGTAGAAAAGTAGATTCATCTTTCAAACAAAGCTCCTAACATTTTTTTAGATGATTTCAAGCTAGGAAAAGGTACGGGGTATTACATTAAGCCACATCATCTACCCTCAACTACCAGGTATGATGTCTCAACCTACGCTAGCTACGTAGTTCTGGAATGAAAGGATTTCTTCTAAGAATCACACCCTCTACTGGAAGGTGAGTTCCTATCCTTGGGTTCACTCGGTGCTAATTTCTACTCCCATCTGATTAGACACTGAACATGATTAACTGATTTGACCATGGACTGAGTTTACTAAATTCCATTAACTGATGGAATACTACTTATATCTGACAACTGACTAAGTTCGTGAGATTACTGAGGTTACTAAATTACTGAGCTTTCTTGATTCACATGTCTGACTGAGTTCTATGGATCATAGCTTAAACGAGGATATCATGAAAACATGACACTGGCTCTAGGCATAGAACTATATTATCGGGTACAAGTTCCCCTAGGGCTCGATGTAAAGAAACTGACAAAACATGACTTTCTTGAATACATGACCGACATCGCAATCCATAATTCATTTATTGAGGCAATTCATCAAACATGTGATATGCATAAGCATGTACATAAATGGGGCATTCATAATATCATACTAGATGGGTATTTTTCCTTCACATAGGCATTTAATCAAACACATAGTAGGTATAGTATATGTAGACAACATGATACAAAAAATAAACATCATGATTCAACTTTAATTTCAACATCCAAGGGTTTAATCATAGATTCACATGAATCTATATCTATACTAATCAATTCCATGTAAAATTGAATCACCCAACATAGATTAGAATTTAATTGGTCATTCTCAACATGAACAAAGCAACCTAACATGTAATTCAAAAAGAAATCCATATAGTTAAGATTTTAAAAGAGATTCTTAGGCTTTATGGATGAAAGGAGTCCATGAATGAACACTATGCATACCTGAGTTGAGTTTCTTGAAGTTCTTGAATTTGAAGAATTTGAATCTCTTAGTTCTTGAAGAAGATTTGGATTTTGTTCTTCAGGATTAATCTTAGAGAGAAAATCCTAATTTTGTTGTTGTAGATGGATAATGAATTTCTGAGCTTTGGTTGGATATAACTAGGTATATAAACGGGTGGTAAAATACCAAAAAACCCCTTTAGAAATGGCTTTAAAATAACTGAATGAAACTTGCAACGGTGGGTACGACGGTTCGGCGGACTGACCGTCGCGCTGGGACCAGAACTGAAACTTACTGCCTTGGTATGATGGTGGGGTGCGACGGTCCATCACTGGATCGGCGGTCTGTCGGTCTTGACCATTGCTTCTAGACAGAATAGGGCCTCACTGTTTCCCTTGTTACGGCCTGAGCGATAGTCCGTCCCTAGTCCGACGGTCCGTCGGCCCCTTGCCGTCAATCCAGGTAAGAAGGTAGTCACACTGTCTCCCTGCTATGGTCATGTGAGATGGTACATCGCTATTCCGATGATCCATCGGCCTCACCATCACATATGGGCGGTTTTACTGCCATCTGTATTTCGACCATAACTTTCTCTTTCGATGTCGAATTTTGATGAAATTGGTATCGATGGAAAGCTTATTCAATTTTAAAAGTGGATTCATTTTTCAAAGTGGATTCATCTTTCAAAGAAATATTCTAACATTCTTGGGACAATTTCAAGATAGGAAAAATTATGAGGTATTACACAAGCACATTGAATTCATAATGCATCTATAGAGACATCTTATTAAACTCTTGCATGGTATAACTTGCCAATAACCTAGAATGACATGATTTTTTTTCCCTTATTAATTCACATGATTAATTCATCAATTACTTGATGAGGATACATATGCACATAATACTAAACAACAAGTAGACATCATAATTCAAATCCTCACTGACAATTTCAAGGGTTTTACATGGATCCTCATGATATTACATACATATCAATTAATCTCACATGAAATGTATCATAAAACATGGATTATAATCCCAATTAATCATTATAAACATAAACATAATCAAACCCAACATGGAATTCATAAAATCCATAAACTTGAAGTAAAAAAAATAGTTTCTTAGACTCCAAGGGTGGAACGGACCCTTGGATGAACACTTCACATACCTTAGTTGATGAATTTCTGAAAGTTAATGGTGAGTTCTTGAGTTCTTGATTTGAAATTTGAACACCTAGGATTCTTGTTCTTGAGAAATTTGTGAAAGAATGAATATACTTGCTCTTCAAAGGGTTTAATTTCATGTTTTGAGAGATGAAGGGTGTGAGAAAAAGACCTAATTAACCCTGAGGATGTGACCTTTTAATGCCTGTAAATTGTGTTATCGACGCACAGACCGACACGCCATTTCATTGTCATCAATGCGATAGCCAACGCGCCATGTCGAGTCTGCATTGGTTCACCGGAATTTACACTGAAGCTGGGGAAAAACAATCTGATCGACGTTATGGTCGATGCAACACATCAAGATCGCATCGACCCACTATTTTGGGAACTCAAACATGGTCTAAACGAGGTCTAAAAAATTTGAAACTTGTCCATGAACCTCTACTGACATTCCTAATCACGAATTAGCACAAATATCATCATTTAAAAGATGTAAAGGTCATGAAATAATATTGCCAAATTTTGAAGGATAAAATAGCTCTAAGTCTGCATACTTAGCTAGAATTTTCTAAGTCTGGGACCCCCTCTTAACAAACTTAAATGACTGACTTAAGCTGAGAATTTTGTGGGGTCTTTCAATATCTCCCCCTTGAGAACATTCATCCTCGAATGAGACTGACTAAGATGAGAATAATGGTAGACTGAACTTACTTACTGGACATGAACATTTGAAACATAATTATTTGACTGAC
The DNA here is from genome assembly GCF_002878395.1 of Capsicum annuum. NCBI lineage: Eukaryota > Viridiplantae > Streptophyta > Magnoliopsida > Solanales > Solanaceae > Capsicum > Capsicum annuum. The sequence continues at coordinate 45,343,740 of NC_061116.1, forward strand.
ATTACTGACATATTAAATTTCATGCTGAACATGCATATCTGATGCATGAGTACATGACTGAGTTGATTCATTAATGCATGACAGGGATTTTTCATAAGCTGAGTTTCTCATAATGAACATGCATATCTGATGCATGAATACATGGATAAAATGACTCATTAACATATGACTGAATATGCAATGGTAACTATTACCAAGTTTGTAATGAAAAATCTGAGCAAGAAATTGAATAAGCTTAAGGAAAAAATTGTTACTTAAACTGAAAAATACTGATTAACCCAAGATCACTTTTTGGATTTTGCATGAACGGGAACAAGAGAACATGAATGGGACTGGAACATGATACATGAACTAAATATCGTGAACTGAATTAAACCCCCCTTGAATACGTGGCTTACGGCTGAGATTGGAACTTGAAGGTCATCTCATGAGTACCCACTACTCCAAACTGGATTCATTATGTGAAGAGAACTGGGAGGTTTAGGACATGGAAGCTTGGGTTTATAGTATATCTCACCCTTGGGACATTACATTCCCCAAAGAATACTGACTTGGCTGAGATAATGAGGAAAATTAGAGAGATGTATAAGGAACCTACGAACTAAATCATGACTGAATATTTAGGGCCTGAAACTGAGACATGATACATGAACTGAGATGAACATGCAACTACCTGGTTGGTATATCTTATAATAATTACATTCATGAGACTTCAAATAGTGCGACTAGATGTAAAGATAGAAAACCACACCACACGAATTCACCCGTCTGACTATTAAACTGAATTACTGGCTTTATGGACTAACTCATACTGAAAACTTATTCTCAACTGGAGATTTTCTTTAACACTCTTTCAGCTACTCTCTCTACCTCATTATGACACTTTACATGTGACTACTGAAAAATATTTGTATGGGCACTACACACGAATGCATAAGTATAATAACTTATCTGATTAACTGAATAACTGATAGCTGAATACTGGGTCTACAAGACTTAACTATACTTATCCTGAATAACTAGATTGAAACTATAGAATATCATGTATACGAGGTAAGAAGTGACTGGGTAATATGAGATAATAGAGCAAGAATTTGGGAAAAACTATATTATCTGAGAATGTAAAACCAAGCGTATAACAAGGTTCTAAAATATTTTGTAAACTACTATACTGAAATACTAATAACTGAGTAATTGATAACTGTAATCTATGGTCGAGTAAACCTGAAACTGAATCGAGTTTTCGATCTGATCATTATAACTAAGACTGTAACTGAGACTATGAATCAGACAGTAACTGGGACTGAATATACTGTAAGGAATTTGTGCAGAAGTCATGAGCTTCATGACCTGAGTTTGGAACTATAAGGACTCACCACTACTCTTTCTACTGATAAACTAAACTACTAAGGGTGTTCTGGAACCCATTAGTCTAAACCTATGATATAAGACATCATAGCATAAAAGAAAAACATGCGTTAGTACTTTGAATATACTGGTATGCTCAGTGAGGTAGACTGAAATGTATGTGTTCATATGCATGAGCAATACTAGCTGAATAATAAGAGTATGACTGAATAAGAGTACATGCATAAATATGTATACTGTAATTGAGATCATGATAGTACTGAATACTGAATCTGAATATTGATTAACTAATGTCTGAGTTTACTAATACTATATTACTGATACCTAAATGACTGTATCTAATACCACTAATTCTGTGGATCTATATTGAGTTCTGTACTGAACTAAATGACTATATTTGATAGTCTTGAATCTGTAGAACTCAACAGAATTCTATTTTGAGTCTGAGATTGAAAATGAGACTGTGGGAGGTAATCATCTAACTGACATGCCCCTTCTCTAACTGATTTGGGGTCCAACCTATAACCCCAGTTGGAAGGGTGTTAATATCGTGTCACGGGTAAGAACAAGCTGAGAGTTAGCCTTTCTGATAGGAAGCTCTTCCATTAACCCTCGCTAGTAGGAAAATTCAAATGAGATATAACAACCCTAGTTTTGCAGAGAGATATCTCAACCTATGCTGGCTACATAATTTTGGAACACAAAGATTTCTTCTAAGGACTACACCCTCTATCGGCAGGTGAGCCTCCATCCTTGGGTTCACTCGGTGCTGAGTTCTACTCCCAACTGAATGGACACTAAACTGATTTCTAGTCTATACTAGATTGGACTGAATTGTTACAGAAATTACTATTTGACTAAACTAAACTAAGTTTACTAAGTTTCGTGGACTGATAAAATACTACTGAATTCTGTTAACTGACTTAGCAAAGAGTGCTACTGAGGTCTACACTGAGTATTATGATTGAATTATGAACACTACTGAGATTTCTTAAGTTTCTATAACTGGCTGAGTTCTACTGATTGAGTCACTACTGATATTACTTTGCAACTGGCACTGGCTCTAAGTGAACAGCTAAATTATTGGGTATTAAATACCCCCAGGACTTGATAGCATTAAAATAAAGCATCACATGATCTTACTTAGCATAAGCATGCACATTGAATTCATAATGCATCTATAGAGACATCTTATTATACTCTTGCATGGTATAACTTGCAAATAAGCTAGCATGACATGATTTCTTTCCTTTATTAATTCACATGAACAATCATCAAGCACTTGGTGAGCATACATATGCACATAGCACAAAATAACAAGTAGACATCATAATTCAGATCCCCATTGACAATTTCAAGGGTTTTACATGGATACTCATGATATTACATACATATCAATTAATTTCACATGAAACGTATCATAAAACATGGATTAGAATCCCAATTAATCATTATAAACATGAATATAATCAAACCCAACATGGAATTCATAAAATTCATAAACTTGAAGTAAAAAAAATAATTCTTGGACTCCAAGGGTGGAAGGGACCCTTGGATGAACACTTCACATACCTTAGTTGATGAATTTCTGAAAGTTAATGGTGAGTTCTTGAGTTCTTGATTTGAAATTTAAACACCTAGGGTTCTTGTTCTTGAGAAATATGTGAAAGAATGAATATAATTACCCTCCAAAGGGGGATGAAGGGTATGGGAAAAAGACCTAATTAACCCTGAGGAAACGACCTTTTAATGCCTGTAAACTATGTTACCGATGGCAGGCCGACACACCACGTCATTGGCATCGATGCAATAGCCAACGTTCTGCATCAAGTTTGCATCGGTTCACTAAAATTTGCACTGAAGTTGGTGAAAAAATATCTTATCGATGAGATGGTCGACGCGATGCGTCAATATTGGATCGACCCACTATTTTGGGCACTCAAACATGGTCTAAACGAGGTTCGAAAAATCTAAAATTTGTCTGGGAGCCTCTACTGACATTCCTGATCATGAATTAACTCAAATATCAACATTTAAAGGATGTAAAGTTCATGAAATAATATTTCCAACTTTTGAAGGCTAAAATGGCACTAAGTCTGAATACTTAGCTAGAATTTTCTATGTCTGAGACCCCCTCTTAACAAGATTAAAGGACTAAATTAACATAACAATTTTGTGGGGTCTTACAGGATCATTGCATCATCATACAATATTACCATGAAAATACCTACACATGTTGGGTCTCACTGCTGGATAGTGCTTCACTAAAATAGCCATAACTTCTCACTCTGATATCGGATTTAGGCAAAACTTGATGCGTTGAAAATATAACTAAAATATCTATCATTTAGTGGGAATTAATCAAAAAAATAATTCTGAATATAAGAGTTATGATTATTTAAAGTTGACTATAGAAATATTCTTCTTGAGAAATTTATTGGAAAGAAAGGTTTTGACTTGGCCTTTAGATAGGAGTTACTTGTAGCCTTAATACATGTCTAAATCAGTTCTCGTACCTTCAAAATATTATGTTTGATTTTATATCTAATTAATGATGGTTCTATTCTTACCTTGGATTTTTGGAGTGTTACACACATGAAGTATCAACAACTTTACAATTCCAAAAGCAAAAACACATGAAGTATCAAATTTTTTCCAACCAAATTCAACAACATAGGAACAAGAATATTAACTTATTCAACAATTATCCAACAATATTATGTTTACAATATCAAGGTAGGATATTCTTGCATGGCCTCCTATTGTTTCCTTTTGCCCTACATGACTTGTATGAAGTCCTAGTCCCCTTTTTCTTATCGTCGCCACAAGATTTCACCCTTTTGTGTTTTTCACCTTTATGCACTTATTTTCCCTATTGGTGGTCACACAAAATCTTCTAAATCATTTTGAGGAATGTCTTATGGACTCTCATCAGGAAGAGGTTCGATATGATATTCGTATGTTTTAAGCATATCGTCCTTTATGTAATACAAGGAGCAATAGTCATGTCCAGTCATATACTTTTTTCTTTAAATCTAAGAAAGCATGTGTGCATGGGAATTTATTCTCTTAAAATATCTTGAAACTACATGTTCCTACTTTCAGACACACAATGTAACACCTAAGTTTGTCGACCATAGTGCACAAACACTTACTTAAAGACATCACTTAGAAATTTTCTAAAACACAGTGAAAATATATAGTAGTTAAACATGAGTAAACTGTAATATAGATTACACTAGTTATACATTCATCATATGGTACATATATAAATGAGTTAAGAAACTGTGTTTACCTTCATCTGTATTGATGATTTCATATACTATATTAGGATTTTGTGGTATTTGGGAGAACATATATGGTTGTCTTTGTTGAAATGCTCTTGTTTGACCAATTTCACTTTTGAACCATCATTGTCTTAGATTTTAACAAACACAATATTGGCATGTCTCTTGCAGCCTTATTTGCAGTATAGTAGACTTAACTCTATTTAAAGTCGTAAGAAAACATTTGTTGCTTCTTTCATGCACTGTAGGACACTTATAACATCAAACTTCCATCAAGTATGATGACATTCTAGAGCCAATTTGTTCACCTCTACCAACAGATGATCAAATCATCTCATTGTATAGGCTTTGGTCATGCTAAAAAAATATATTTTTAATCTTCGCTTGACTTTTCTTGAAATTACTTTTGATATTTTTCCATAAGTGATAGATGCATATAAATGCAGAACTATTGAATAAATAGTGGTAACCACCTTTATTATATTTTCATGCCTATTTGACATTATGCATATATCTTTTTGAACCCCAAAAGTGTCCTTAATTTGCTTAGTGAACCACTGTTAAGATGAATCATTTTCTGAGTTAACTAGTTCATAGGTAAAATAAAAAATATGACTTTCATTCCATGAAATAAATAAATGTATACATTATAAAACATATACTATAGTAGTCCTTATCATTATTAGATATCAAGTTTAAAGTCCCTATCCAAAGTTTAATTACCATTTGCATCTAGTGTTGAAGTAAAAAGCATTGTCCCTTTATTTGTTATTTTCAGAAAGATAGCATCTACTATCATTTTAGGTATAAAGAACTTCCATCCCTTAATAGATGCACAAAGTGAAACATAAAAGTAAAAGAACCGACTATTCTCTGATTTATGAAACCTTGCTACCGATCCTGGATTTGTATTCAATAACATTCAAGGTCACCATCTTATCAATTAAATTAACTTTCTCTTGCCCGCTATGCCCGTATATAGGTAAGTTCAATGGAATTTTCCTTTAGAATATCTCTTATAATGTCATGAGGTGTATAAACAGTCTTTGGGTTATTAAATTTTTCCATCACCAAACTTACAATAATGCTTGAATTAACTTAACTCTGTGGTATATATAGTTCTAGTATGTTGTAAGTATGAACTATATTGAACTTTAAAACTTGGAACACATTAGAATAATGTAAGATTGAAGAGTGAAAAAATCACTTGCAATTTTCATCGATACATCGAAGATAATACCTGGTATAAAATGCAAAAAGAATATACACTCATTAAATAAAATTATACATATAAGTTACATTATTATACAAAATTATTACTTTGTCAATGGTCATCTTGTGTTTATAATTCTTATCTTTCTCCACTTCCAGGTGATAACAATAATCAATGATATCACTTATATTCTCTTTCACTAATTCACCATACTCTATGGTTTCATCTTCTTTCATCTAGATTGTATCTGAATTATATACCTCATGTATATTATCCGAGCTATTATTTACAACTTTTTATTTTATAGTGACAAATAATGGATAAGCAATGATTTTTGAATTTTTCTTTTTCAACTCAATATAAACACGAACACTCATGTTATTATGTATAAATATAGTTGGACAATACTCACTTAGAACATATTTGATTTTCATAAAATTTAGACCAGTATCGACCTTAATTTGTGTAGAAACAATATCAAATACCTCTTCAAAATCACAATTCAAACTAATAGCAGCAACATCAGTGTTGTAATTGACATACCTATTGTCAATCTCCTACTTTGCTTTGTGCTGAATAAGAAAGGTGTAATTATCCATGAAAATTGATGGGCTTAAGAGAAATGAATGAATTACTAGGGGAATTAACAGAAATTGATGAATTCAATTCAAAATTGATGAATTCAATCCAAAATTGATTAATTCAATCCAAAATTGATGTATTGACTGTGAAATCTATGAAGAATCACCAATTAATTCATGAAAGTCAGCTCCAAAGTTGATGTATCTGTAATAAAATTGATAAAGAATCAATCAAAAATTGATGAGAAACAACTTTGAACTTGAAGAATCAATGAAAAAAACTGAATCTTTGATCCAAGAATCAAGCCTAGAAACTATCAATTCTGAGAGAGATTATGTTGGAGATAATTTTTTTTCATTATATTTTTGCCATTTTTAAAAGGGCGGAAGTCGTCGGGGGCATTTATTGTTGCCCGTTGTTGGCTATTTTTCTGCAAAATATAAAATGGACTGCCTTTTTATGTAAATATTTTAGTTTTTTATATATAATTGAATTGCTTGGGCCTGAGTAACTTTATGTTAAGACTTTCGAAATAAAATTTTTGAATTTTTAGAAAATTTAGAAACTAGGTTTTGGGGTTTACAAAAAATATAAAAATTATATTTGAATTGTTTCAAAAAAGTTAGTTAGTACTTATATTGCAAATTCAACTTCTTACAAATATTCAACTAACTGCATTATGTAGCTAAGAAGAGCCACAATATGGAATCAAGGAGTTCTAGAATTACTGTATCTATTTAATTAAACAATTTCTCAAATATTACTATATAAAATTAAACTCATTTTGTTTGTGTAACTGCTAATGTTACTGTCACCTCAGGATGCACACAATAGCCTCTTGTGGTTCATTCCTTATATAGAACTTGCACATAATGGGTGCTTAATGTATTGGGTTGTCTATTTATTTTTATTGCTAAAAGAATGTGCCCACTCAATACAACATTACATTAATAGGCGTTTGAACATGTAATTTCATCTCGTAAGTTAAAATCATAAAATAAAATTAGCATTTTGCTATTTCATCTTATGATATTTCATCTTATGATTTGAAAATCATGAGATGAAATATCAAATTCCTTAAGCTCATGAGAATGCTTGTTTTTTTTTTGCTTCATCTTATTCACTCCTACTTCCTCCACCTTCATTTATCAAAATCACAACTTGAAATAAATACTAGAAGAGTTAGGAAATTATTAAATAATTTTTGAGATAAAATAAATTTAAATTTTGTGTTGTGAATTGATTCTTCTATAAATGGGTGTTCATTTTTTGAATGCATTATAATGGGATGACCAACAGTGCAATGTTTTACGTGGAGGAGGGTTTGTTAAGATGTTAATTGGATGATGATAGTGGCTTGAAGATGGTTCTCTATTAAAACTAAAAATTAATAAGAGGAAAGGATTGTGTGTAGTAGAAAATGGAGGAATGGAGGAAAAGATTGATGGAGGGTATGTTGGTCTCGCATCACCATGAACACTCGCTAATAGACCTTACACCATGGAGATCCTCAACTCTCTCCACCTCCATAAACTCATCTAAAAACATCCTTATCACTCACTGTCTTTCTTCTCTATTATCACCATCGAACACTTCTACATTAACACCACCACCTTAACCTCCATTGACAACCATCGACCAAGCTCCTCCACTAGCAATCCATCGGTAACCTATCACAAAAATAGACACAACCTTCTACTCTATTAACATAACCAGTTTTTTACCACCATTACCCCGCTCATGAAACACTCTTCAAAAGACTCGATCTACTCATTTTTATTTTTTAAAATATTAACTAAATAGTTTTAAAAATAGGTTTTTTCATACAATATATTTTTAATAGTTATTTTTTGTATAAATGCTACATGTCTTCATTTAAATTACTACTTTGACACATTATCAGAGAATTTATTGTATACATCTTATATATTTATCTGATTATTATAAAAGGATCAAAATAACACAAATGACATTACATGAGGTTTCTAAAATGAACAATATCTAGTTGAGGTTCCAAAATAAAAGTTTGTGCTAAATTTAGAGGGTCGCCGATGTGTTTGGCCTTATTTATAAAAGCAACATGGATATATGCAATTTATTAATGCAGTATCATAGCATATTATGATATCCTAGTTATGAACTTTAGTCTGCTCATTTGATAACATTATATAATAATAAACAAAAATTAATAATTTTCACAGTTTGTGAGGTTTTATATACATAAGAAAATATACAATTAGAAAGTTTATCCAAACAAAACTTCAACTGTATCTCAAATGATTTCTTATCGTATGGTTAATGTACCCTATATTTATATATCTTTTTCTATAAATCAATAAAAAATTATAACACTATTTTCTTATCAACAGTTTTTTTTGGGTGTTTGAGTTCAATTTGAAAAAGGAGATTTTTTTTGGTAACTAACAATTTCCATTAATCACCAATTAGAGAAATACAAAATCGTATCAACTAACACAGTCAGTTACTTTGAAGTCTATTGGACTACTGACTATTATTAGGGGAGATTCTCAAAGGGTTCATTGCCGCGTGCGACAGAAGGAGGGAGCCCTCCTTTGACCCTATTTACTGAGAAAGGTTAAAACAAACGAAATCAAACTCTTAACTACTTTTCTAATAGCTACTAGATGACTCTAGGGACCTCAAAAATTACCAGTTCTTTTATATTGCTCAAGATTGGATTAAATTTTTGCATCTTAATGAAGCTTTACTATTGCAAATATATGCCACTTCTCTAGTAATGTCACCAACATCTCTGCTCTTATGCTCAAACACTCATTAATTTTATTCCAGCCAAATTGCATGCACAAATTCTGCATATATCATTCTAAGTATTTGTGTAATGAGAGATTTTTCCTGCCTATTTAGGAGTATACCGTGTACCAACTGGTCCCAAGAAGAAACTTATTAGTCATTCTTTTACATCCAATGAAACAAGTTCTTCCACAATGTTAAAAAGTCAACCACCAAATAAATAATCATATATTTCTTATTAACTTCCACATAAGGAACAGATAGGATCAATGGTAAGTCCCCACTTTAAAAGTCTATTAGCTATAAGTAAACAACCATGTAAAGAGAGCCACATTGTAAACAGATCTTTGGGTCGTGCATTATTTCTGAACATTATAGTTTTTTTTATTTACTCTTTAAAGATCCCTAGGAGTAATAGATACATTTATCTCACTAAGCCTTTCTTCCTATTGGAAATAATAGAACTTTTATTACATACAGTTTGAGCCTCAATGATTTTCTTAGTCATCTAGTTTTCTTGCTGGGGAACAAGCAGCAAATCTAGAACTTGTTCTTTATTGTAGTAACTGTGATTACAACCATTTAATCCTTAGCCTATCCTCCATGTTAGCTAAATCCCAATAATTTTTAGCAACAAAGACCTTGGTCCACGTCCTTAGGTTTGTAATATTTGGGCTTCCAACTAACTTAGGCACAAAAACCTTATCCTGGGCAATTAAAGCTTTCCTTGTGATAGTATTCATCCTTGAATAACATAGCTTATTATTATATCATCAATTGATTCTATCACTTTGGTTGGTAACAAACATATTTACGCCTAAGAGATCTATCTATATAAAAGAACTGTCTATAAGTCCATCATGGACACCAAAGATCACAAATAATATTCTCAATAAGGGGTTGCAATTGAAATATGGTGAGATTTTTAGAAGCTAGAGAAACTCTCAAATATTTAAAGAAAATCTCACCTCTATATAGTCAAGGTAGTCTAGGATCCTTACTTGTTTATTATGTGAATCCCCTCCCTCTAAAATAAAGTACACAAGACTCTTGTCCAAATTAGTTTGTAATCCAGAGGCCTAAGAAAAATTGTTTAAGCAGTGATTACTTGCTTATACAGAAGATAAATTCCCTTACCTAAAAAGGAGAAGACTATCTACAAGGGATAAGTGTGTGAACCCCAACTTAGAACATCTAGGATGGAACTTAAAATGAGAATCTTACTTTAACCCCCTCAAGATTCTTCGCAAGTATTCCATGGCAATAACAAAGAGGTAAGACAAGATTAAATCCTATAGTCTCAAATATTTTGTTGCTTGGAAAGTAGTACATGACTCTCTACTGATAATAATTGAGTAGTTCACTATTTGAATGGACTTCATGGTCCATGTGACAAACTTCCAAGGAAACTGCAACTCTTCTAACATTTTTTAAGAAACCTATTCTACAGAATCATATACTTTTCTATAGTCTACCTCAATCATACATTGAGGGGATATGTGCTTTCTATTATATGCCTTAACAAGATCATGCACAATGATAATATTGTCAACAATCTTTTTCCCAGGCATAAAACCAGGTTGTGAGTCATTGATCGGCATGAGATAACTTCCTGTATTCTAGATGTAAGCACTTTAGCTATGATTTTGTATAAATAGTGCAATATACAGTAGGTCTAAATTCCTTCATTATAGTAGAATTAGGGACTTTTGGTATCAAGGTAAAAGTTGTGCAATCGATCCTTTTGTAGAGTCTACCTATGTAAAAGTATTTTTACATGACTTCTTAAATTTTATCCATCAATCGCAAGGGACTTGTTATCACCAATATCCTTCAAGTCATTATAGATCTTTCTTTAGTAAGTGCAGGTCCACTTCTCATAATGATTTTGTTAACACTTAGCAGCCTATCAGTAGTAGTACCTAACAATCCCTGGTAAAATTAAATAATTTTATCCTGAATAGTAGTAGGGCCAACCAGTTTGGTAACAACCAAAGAAGTAAGTGCCTCCATATGCTTTCTATTTTTTATTTATTTAGTATTAATAGAATTTAACTCTGATTTAGTGTCTTTAATTTATTCCATCTATGTCTATATTTTGCTTCCAACTGCTTTTCTTAATTAGTGAACCTTTTTCAAGATTTACCAATGCCTCTTTGATTCAAGGCAAGATTAATTAATATCTTGAAATAAAGAGTTGCAGTTCAAAAATGTGCTCAAATAGAAATACAAGGTTTCAAGAGAAAAGAGGCTATGTATGCAAAGATGCTAATTTTTAAATACAAGCCTCTCATACCTAAGAAGACGGAAGGTCCTTAATGAAGGATACTTTTTTAATAATTAATCTTAGTCTTTTTTCTTAGCTTAGTTAGTATAAATACTATACTTTGTCATTTTTACTAGGTAGACTATTTTGATATGAGATTTTGAAAGAATGAAACTCATGTAAGAGTATGCTAAGTTTGTTGTTATTGAATGTTGATGAGATAGCTTGCTTAAGAAAATCATTATCTTAAGGGTATCTCTTTAGTATAGGTGCTTATATAGATTCTCAATAGGAGGTCTTAGTTTTAATATAGTCATGATTGCCCATTAAATCTAATTCCCCATTTTGTGTAATAGGATACTCTACTATTTTCTTTATTGCTTTTTTGTATTTCTAATGGGGCTTTTGGGTATTGCCTTCATAATTGCATATATGTTGAGACTATAGCCATAGGGTGTTGGGAAATTTGTGCTTCTTTAATTGAGTCTTTAGTTATTCCCTCTTATTTGCATTTGTTCTATCCTATTCTTGAAGTCATATTTGTTTGTTTATTATATTCTTTTTTATGTAGCTTTTATTCTATAGCCTTACCTTTTTGCGAGACTTCAAATTTTTTCCCTTTTCTGAGTAGTGTCTTTGGTGGTCCATGGTAGACTATGACCAGGTTATATATTATGGTTGGGGTTGGGATCGTAGGCTAGATTGGTATCTAGGGTGAGGTCTGGATCAGGGTTAGAGTCGACCTTGGGTTGGGGGTAAAAGGTAGCTGAGTTATGTTAGATAAAGAAGCCTATAGGTTGAGAGTTGGGTCTTGGAAAATTAAACCTATTAAAGGCGAATCCATAAATCCATGAAGATCCTTAGAAAAAGGAGGATTAGTATAGCCTATGTCTAGGAGTCCAAATGGGTAGGTTCTAACACAGGGATGGGGATGGGAATAATTTGTGGTACTTCGTTAATACGAGGAATAGGAATAAGGTAGGTATCTTAGTAGATAAAGATCTTAGAGGGCGGGTGGTGGAGGTTAAGTTCAATGATAAGTTTATTTCAATTAAGTTGGTCAATAGAGAGTCCAGATGGAACACTATTAATGCCTATGCTTTATAAGTGGTCTTGGATGAGGAGAAGTAGACAAGCTTTTGGAAGATTCTAGATGAGGTGGTGAGAGGTGTTCTATGCAATAAGAAGCTTTTCATAGGAGGTATTTTTAATGGGCATATTGAGTATTCATCGAGAGATTATGATGATATGCAAGAAGGGTTCAGTTTAAGGAAAAGAAATGAAGAACGTGCTTTACTTTTAGATTTTACTAGGGCTTTTGGTTTGGTGGTAGTAAATTTGAGTTCCCCAAAGAAGAAGGAGCGCTTTATTACCTTTTGTAGGTAAAGACTCAAATAGAATTTTTTCTCCCTAAGAAGGGTGATAGAGTTCTATGTAAATACTGTAAGGTCATACCTAGTGAGAATCTTTCAACCCAACATAAGCTTTTAGTAATGGGTGTGTAAATCAAGAAGGTAAAAAAAGAGGGTTGTGGAGGATCAACTTAGGATTAAGTGTGGTAGGTTGAATTTGGCCAATGATTTTGAGATAGAGGAGAAGTTAACTACTAAGAGTTCTTGGGAAAGTAGAGCGAATATGGATATTATGTGTGAGATGAATACTAATTGCTTTAGAGAGATAGCTATTGAGGTGTTGGCTATATCAAGAGGCTGATTGGTTAAGCACTGAGGGGATTGGTGGTGAAACAAAAAAGTTAAGAGGAAGGTGGAGCCTAAGAAGGTGGCTTATGCAAGGTTTTTTGAGAGCACAAATAATGAGAGAAAATGAATGAACTAGGAGGAGTATAAGTTAGCTAGGAAACAGGCTAAGTTAGTGGTTATTACGGCTTAAATAATAACTTTTGAGAGTTTGTATGCTTCTTTAATGGAGAAAGGTATGGATAAAAAGTTGTAAAGGCAGGATAAGGCTAGGGAGAGGAGGGCTCATAACCTTGACCAAGTGAAGTGTGTCAATGGTGAGGATGGCAAAGTGCTGATGGATAACACCCTCATTAAGAGAAGGTGATAATCTTATTTTTATAGAATTTTGAACGACGAGGGGGACGGAGGTTTAGTGGTTGGGTACTTGGAGCACGTATAAGGGTTTTTCGATTATGGTTATTGTTGGAATTTTAAAGAGGTCAATTATGCTAATCGTAGGATGCATAGGGGTAGGTCTACTCGGCGAGATGAGATTCTTATGAATTAAGAGCACTAGTGGGGAAGGTATGGAATAGCTGACAAGGTTGTTTAACATAATTTTTTGGATGAAAAATATGCCAGAAGCTTGGAGATAGAGTATGACGATTCTACTATATAAGAAAAAAAGGTATATTCAGAGTTGTAACAACAATAGGGGTATCAAGTTATCGAGTCATACTGTGTAGGTTTGGGAAAGAGTGGTAGAGTTATGGTTGAGAAGGTTCATGACTATCTCTAAGAATTAATTTAGTTTCATGTCAGGTCGCTTGACTACCAAAGAGATTTATCTTATGAAAAGATTAATGGGGTAGTATAGTGAGAAGAAGTAGGACTTGCACATGGTGTTTATCGATTTTGATAGGGCGTATGATAAAGTCCCCAAAAAGGTCTTTTGGAGGTGCATGGAGGATAAAGGTATAGCTTTGTCATATACTAGGTTGATCCAGGACATGTACGATGGAGGAAAGACTCGTGTGTGGACAACAAAAGGAGATTTAGAACACTTTCCTATTTTGAATGGTTTGCACCAGGGCTCGACTCTTAGTCTATTTTATTTTCCTTGGTTGGATGTTTTGACTAGGCATATTCAAGGGAAGGTACCTTGGTGTATGTTATTTGATGACCATGTAGTGCTTATTGATAAGACTCGGGAAAGATTTAATGATAAGTTAAGTCTAAATGGATTAGGTTGAGTAGGACCAAGATAGAGTACATAGAGTGTAAGTTTAGTGATTTAACGGATGAAACTGATGTGGTAGTGAAGTTAGATTCTTACATAATTCGAAAGAAAGATAGTTTCAAGTATCTTGGGTCTATAATTCAGAAAAATAAAAAGATTGATGAGGATGTGATCCATTATCACAATGTAGGGTGGTTGAAATTGAGGCTCTCTTTTGGAGTGTTGTGTGATAAGAAGGTGGATCCTAAGATTAAAGAAAAGTTCTACATAGTGGCAGTCCATCCGACTATGATGTTTAGAGTAGAGTGTTGGCTATTTGAGAACTCATACATCCAAAAGTTGAAGGTCTCAGAGATAAGGATATTGAGATTGATGTGTAGACTTACTAGGATAGATAGGGTTAGAAATGAGATTATTCGATAGAAGGTGGGCGTGGCTTGATTGAGACAAGATATGGAAAGTAAGGTTATGATGGTTTGGGCATGTGATGAGGTGGAGCATGGATGCCCCAGTTCGGAGGTATGAAAGGCTTTCTATGGATGGTTTAAGATAGTTAGAGGTAGGCCAAAGAAATATTAGAGGGAAGTGATTATGCATGAAATGCAGCAGTTACAGCTTATATAGGACATGGCACTTAATAGGAAGGTGTGGAGGACGAGGATTAGGGTAGAGGGTTAGTGGTTAGGTGTGCATCTTTACTAGTAGGGAGGAGTGCTTTATTTGTAGATTTTACTTGTTGTCGAAATTTTGTGAGTATGTCTTGTAGTTTCTTATTCATGGTATTTTGTGGATATTTTTTATTTTGGATAGGTAGTCCATCGTATGACTTGGTGGATGTCTTGTTTCTTATATTATCTAGTGGTGTGTTACCGTATTTTGTTTGTTTGTCTTTTTGTTCCCAGCTTGGTATACTGTTATTTGTCATGAGCCGAGGATCTATCAAAAATTGCCTCTCTACTTCATCTGAGGTAGTGGTATGGACTGTGTACACTTTACCCTCCCCAGACCCACTTTGTAGGAATACAATGGGTATGTTGTTTTTGTTGTAGCTCTATTTTGAGTGGGTGTTAGTTCGAAAACCGAAAATATTGTAAGGAGCTTACATATCAAATTTGAAGGACGTTGGGGCTGATTTGAGGTGTTAGAATTAAAAATTGAAAGATTCAAGTAGTAGGTGTCTTGGTGTTCATGAAAAAGCTTAGAAACTAATAAATGGTTTTGTTAATTTCTTGGTTGTTTGGCGAAATTAATTAATGGGGATTGTTTATGTTGGTATAGGGAAGATTTGTTTCATATTTAGGGCTGATGTGATTTGATTTGAAAAAACTATATGTAATTTTCTCAATTGATACATGCTTATCGAGCTGTAAAATTGAACTAATTACACAATATTAGGATAGTTTTCTGATTTATTTACTGAATTGAAAGACGATTAAAACTAAGAAAAGTAATAAAAATACTAAATTGGAAATATAAACTACGAATCCATTGATATGCTAGTAACCTACAGGTTTTAGGAAGAAGAGAAGAAGATTAGGTTCAGGAAGAAGAAGAAACGACGAATAAGAATTGGGGGAAAATTAGAGACAGAAAAGTTTGAAATGTTTAAGATATTCAATGCCCTTTCTGTCTAGGTTGTTGCTAATTTATAAACATCTCCGTTGAGCTGGAACCATTGTATCTCTTCAATATCATTAACTCGAATCAAATCTCAATCCTTAAACTAAGTCAATTGTGTACCTTATTATTCCTTCATTTTGAACCCGGTTGACTACTTCTAATTAGTTAGGCATTATCAGAATTATCACATACCACACTACTTCAAATAATCCTTGCTCTCAAGGATTAACAAATAAGTTAAACAAATGGCTTTGACAAAACTAAAGTTTTCCTAGGTGGCATCCTTTAGTGGACGATTCAATACTGAACTATGACTTGAAGACAAAAGTGTCATTATATTCGATCATCTGCCTCTAAAAGATTGCCACAAGTTTGACAAAAATGTCCATCATCACTAATTATAGAAAGATAAGATTGGACTTCCATACAATCACCCAAATTAGTGGGACATTCATTTTGATATCTTTCGATTATTTTATTTGTTTTAGTTTGGAGTATTGATCGCCAATAAAAATTCCAATGTCAGTAACCAAATTGCAATTGAATAAGTTGCTAAATTGAAGCAACCTAGAGCTATATATTATCGTTGACAATTATAGACGAAAGGAGAGTAGTCTGTGTCTTTAGTAAAAGTGCTATCTAGTGTTTAACAACTAAAGGAACTTCAAACTATAGAGATGAAGTCGAATACCATTCTCTTTTAAATTAAAGTTTTGAGATAGGAGGAGAGTGATTTTTCTCTAGCAAAATTCAAAAGACAAATAATTTGTTTACTAGAGCAGAACTTTCTTGAATGGAAATGTAGACTAAGAAATATCACTTTAACATACTTAATCACTCATTCATGGAACTCTTCTAAACTCAGCTACAACAGAATAAGAAATACCCATTGAGTCAACCAATTTATCTAAAAAATATCCCCATTTGCTTTGATGTCACACAAAGTCCTCCAAAGTTGTAATTAGTTATTTCCTCAGATTAACTTAATTTGATAGGATTGGTATGCCAACAACTAAAGTTGAATCCCTAGATCCATGAAGAAATTAATATCTCGTATCACTTTAGATCTTCATCTGTCGCAACACCCAAAATTAGAGACAACCAAACCTAGACAATCTCTACATACATCATACAAAACATATAATGCATTCGTGCTCACAAGTATACCAGTCACGCTTTCATAGAGTTTGACTATCCACAAAAGAGAAGTTCTGATAAGAAGCACACTATAAATGTTCAAATATGATAAGAGCAACACAAGAAGTTCATTCCTCTTAATGGAACTGCAAAATCATAATACTTTTCTTTTTGTTGGTAATAGTCTGCAACAGTAGTAAATCCACCAAGAAATTGATATAACATAAACAACAAATGAAGAACCTCTATTATATCATAACCTAGTAACCATAACTGAGCATTGGTGCATAGTAATGACAACTTGAATTTAATATGCTTCATATTACTGATAACAATCATATCAAGGACAGTATTTCTAGGATAAAAAACTATAATAGTCCCATTATGTTTCTTCCCAAAACTATAAGACAAGAAGTCAGGAGTGAGTATATTAATCAACCCAAGGATAAACACGAGAAGAGTACCAAACTTAGTGTGAGAAACTCATTAACCAACTTGTTCTATTCATAACTAACTACATTTGGTAGAACAATTCTCAACTTAATGAACCAAGATACTTGATCAAGGTAGAAACTATAACATAGGAACAACTTTCAACCTAGATCAAATGAAAAAGTAAGCATATGCTGATTTAATTGTATTTCTAGGTACCAAAATTTTGCCATACACACTAGTTATTTCTGCCCATTTATCAGACAAATAGGAAGCATTATCCAAACACCTAGAAGGACCATATTTTAGATTTCATACACTCACAGGGAATTATTTCCCTCTAATACCAACAAAAATAACAGATTTAAATTCTACCTAGGGATCAAGTGATTGGAAAGCAGAGAAGTTTCCTTTATTAGTGTAAACATAGCTATATACTAGAATGATAGAACCTATACATACATAATCAATATGCACAATAGAAGAATGCATAAGAAACTCCCATTCCATATCACACACTCTACTAATGCTATTAGAAGATATATGCAAGCAAAACATTAGTAATATCACTCTCTAATTTTACATTGAGTAGCTTGTCACCATGCTCCACGTCGAGCTTATGCATAGTACGTTTAAATATAAAAATTAGTACCTCAATTGATAAAAGTGTAGACTTAATACGGGTTGTGACATTATAAGAACCAGGCATATCATTGAGGCCTATCAATTTTTGTATTTTATCCTTAACAATAAGAACATAAATTCATGACTTTTGATGTGAGTTCATGATCTTGATCTCCATGGTGCTAGTATTTTTTATGGAGTGAATTTCAACTAGAACTTCAAATTTAACCCATTGAGGACATTTGTGAAACACCTAGTCCTCGTTGTATTCTAAATTGATCTTATTATTATTTTTAACCTTCAACAGTTCTGCTACACTAGTGTCATCTAAAATTGCCTTAACCTAGTTGTCCCCTTCATTCAAACAATTATTAAGAGAAAAAAAAACATTTGCAGTCAACATTGTATTCACATTCATAGATACAAGAGGTATAATGGTAGTCAACACAATATGATTATAGATGCAAGAGTTAGACAGTTAACACTACATATGCAATCCTTACACCACCTCGATAATTGTTTAATATTCATAACTCTTCCTGACATTACATATATAGGGGCCCTTCTATTTGCATTATTTCATTGAACCATTTAGCCAAAGTTGATTCTGCAAAATTCTTCTCCAAATTACCCACCAACGAGACAGGTTTATCGCTCATATACCAATTGTAATAATCTTATTAAGAGCTTCAAATAGAGACATAAAATTGAATTAAGAACACATTCTTAGGATAATTTTTTGATTTATTAATTGAATTAAAGTACAATTACAACTAATAAAAGTAAAAAAAATATTGAATTAGAAATACAAGATATGAATCCATTGATATGCTAGTAACTTACATGTTTTAGGAAGAACAGAAGAAGATTAGGTTTAGGAAGAAGAAGAGAAAAGTATAAGAATTGGGGAAAAATCAGAGAGAGAAAAGTTTGAAAGGTATCAAATATTTAATGACCCTTCTCTATCCAGGTCATTGCAGATTTATAACCACCTTCACTAAGCTGGTACCATCGTACTCTTAAAATTTAACTTGAACTAGAGTGTATTCCAAGTATAGAACCTCAACAATGATTCAATCCTCTTATGCAGGAGGTGGTGAAGAAAGAGATAATAAAGTGGTTGGATACTGGTGTAGTCCATATTCTTTAATATGGTGCAAGACACCATCAAAGTGTTTATGGATGAGTTTTTGGTTGTTGGTGATTCTTTTAAAGACTACCTAGTGCACTTGGCAAATGCTCTTAGAAGGTCTGAAGAATACAACTTGGTACTTAACTAGGAGAAGTACCATTTTATGGTCAAAGAAGGTATTGTGCTTGGGTATAAGATATCAAAAAGGGGCATAGAGGTTGATAGAGCTAAAATAGAGGTGATTGAGAAATTACCTCCTCTAATTTCTATGAAGGGAATTCAGAGCCTTTTAGGGCATGCAAGTTTGTATAGGCATTTTATCAAGGATTTCTCGCAGATTGCTAATCTTCTTTGCAAGATTTTGGAGAAGGAAGTGAAATTTGTTTTTGATGTTGCGTGTATGAAGGCTTTTGAAAGCCTTAAAGAGAAGTTGGAGTCGGGTCTAATCATTGTGTCACCTAATTGGTCCTTACCTTTTAAGGTTATGCGCGACACAAGTGGAGTGGCCTTAGGTGCTGTCCTTGGCAAATGAAAAGAATTATTCTTCATCCTATCTATTATGCCATGATTGCATTGAACCCTTCTCAAAAGAACTACACCCTGACCAAACAAGAGTTATTAGTAATGGTTTTTGATTTTGAGAAATTTTGGTCTTACTTTATTGGGACGAAGGTATTTGTGCACATAGATCATGAAGCATTGCGGTACTTGATGGCAAGGAAAGATGCAAAACCTTTACTAATTAGTTGGGTACTTTTTCTACAAGAATTTTATTTTGAAGTCAAAGAAAGAAAAGTTACGAAAAACCAAGTTGCAAATCATTTGTCTAGACTTAAGGAGGAAGCTATGTTGAAAACTAAAGATGGGCTAGAGATTGCTGATAGTTTTCCAGATGAACAGATGTTGGAAGCTTCCCAAGATCTAATGCCATGATTTGTAGACTATGCAAATTATCTAGCCAGTGATCTAGTCCTAGAAGATTTTTCCTTCCAACAAAGAAAGAAGTTTATACATGAGGTAAGGAATTTTTTCTGTGATGAGCCTTATCTATTTAGAATATGTGCGGATGGAATTATTCGTAGATGTATACCTGAGGTACAGATGATAAGCATACTTGAGGCATAATCATTCTTTTCCAGTTGGTGGTCATCATGGAGGAACTGCACAACCCATAAAATCTTGCAATATGGGTATTATTTACCAATAATCTACAAAGATGCACAAGAGTTTTATTCTTCTTGTGACCAATTGCAACACTAAGGTAATATCTCTAGACACCATAAACTTTCTATGACTCTTATTTTTAGAATTGGAATTGTTTGATGTATGGGGTATAGTTTTCATGGGACCTTTTGTGAATTTGTTTAGCATAAAGTATATATTTCTGGCTATGGCTTATGAATCAACATGGGCGAAAGAAATTGCGCTCCCTAAAAATGAAATAATTAGTGTCACTGTATTCTTGAAAAACAAATCTTTTTCTATTTGGCACCCCACGTGCTATCATTAGTGACATTGAGTCACATTTTTGTAATAGTCTATTCAAAAGTTTTCTTGAGAAGTATGGAGTAAAACACAAGGTGCCAACACCTTATCATTCCCAGACTAGTGGACAAGTTGAGGCTTCTAATAGAGAAATCAAGTCCATCTTGGCGAAGAAAGTAAATATCAACAGGACAAATTGGTCACAAAAGTTAGATGGTGCATTATGGGCTTATTGAGCAACATTCAAGACTCCAATTGGTGCTTCACCTTATCATCTAGTGTATGGAAAGGATTGTCACTGGGATATTGATTTTGAACATAAGGCACTATGGGCCTTGAAAAAGATGAATTTTTAGTGGCAAGATGCAACCAAGTCAAGGTTTAATAAGATGATTGAGTTGGATGAATTTTCACTCTGGGCTTATAAAAGTTTTGTACTTTACAAGGAAAATATGAAGCCGCATCATAATTCCAAAATTGAGAAAAGAATCTTCGAAAAAGGAGACCAGGTATTGCTCTACAACTCAAAGCTCCGATTATTTCCAGGTATGTTTCAGTCTAGGTGGTATGTTCCCTTTACTGTGCTAAGAGTGTTCCCATATTATTCTTTAGAATTGAAGCAGGATTATGAAGCCCCATTCAAGGTGAATAGTCAAAGAGTAAAGCACTATATGGGTAGCACTATGTAAGTAAATATAATTTTTGAGATGGACCTTGGTGAAGTCTAAGTAACCAAGGTAATTATGTCATGCCACGATGTTAAACTAAGTGCTGCATGGGAGGCAACCGATGAGGCCACGTCGTGTCACAATGTTAAATCAAGCATTGCATGGGAGAAAACCCATGGTTTGTACTTATTTATTTATAGGGTAATATGTTTGTTCAGTGTGTAGGACTAAAGACTGTAGAAAATTTTAAGAAGTTAGGTTATGTAGACTCTTCGTGAGTCATATCTCAATGGTATGACTCGTGAGTAAGAGTCGTATGGACCTCAGAGACTTTGCTGATTCAGGATAAAGTTTCTGGAGTCTTTACGACTATTAGAACTAGTCGTACCCTTAAGGTAAGACTAGTCAAATTGAGTCGTATCCACTACAGAACCCAAATAAGGTTCCAGGTCTGTACAAGTTAAAGAAAAGACCCGCAAGACTGGGTACGATTCATATACATAACTTAAACACAAACTTACCAGGTTAGGGGTGCAGGTCAACTCAGCCCAGAACTTGATTTAAAAGACAAAAAGGCACCCGATAATGGGTACCTGATATCCAAAAATATGCCCACTTCCATTTTGATGGATTTTTGAGAATCCAATGCACAAAATCAATCAAAAACATTTTGAATTATTTACCAACTTACTTGAATTCCTCACATTTTATGGATAAGGCACAAATTTTGGGAAGGACAAGTTGATACTCGAGCACCCTATTATCACTTATTCAAGTATGTTTTAACCTTAAATTCATTATCTATCAAGTTGAAATGACGAATGTGAGATATTTTAGACTTGGTTGAAGTTGCATTTACTTGTGGGTTGAGATTTGGTACCCTAGTTCATAGGATTTGAGTTTAAAATGGAAATTAGGGGTGAAATTTATTTTGGGTGTTTATATTGTGTTTTTTTTTACTAAAATTGGGTAATATTGTTGTACAATAAAGAGGGTTGTTTGGTACTTACGTATTGGAGTCAACTATAAAGTTGAACTTCAAGGTTATAGTGGATAAGAGACTTCTTACGACTCGTACCCACCAATAACAGGGTCGTAATGAAACTCGTACCCACTGGAAACATATAAGTCTAACTATTTTTAAATTCTGGTATGGGTACAACTTTCCTAAACTAGTCATACCCAACCCATACGACTTGTACACTTAAGTCGTAAGGACCTAGGAAAAGGTCATACTTTAGAGTTTTGTTTCTGGATTGCTTTCTAGTGTTGGTAATGAGTCGTACCTATTTTTATGACTCATTAGGAGGACTCATAATAAGACTAGTAAACATCTATATATACACTGAGTATCATATGCCTAGCCGATATGATTAGTACCCTCTACTCGTACCTTGGACTGAGCAAGCAAATTATCATTTATATCCTAGATTTTGCTTTTATTTCTTTATTTACTTACTAATTAAATTGTACTTTTAGGTATAATACCTCCGAAAAGTGTTTCTTCTTCCAAGCAAGTGTCCAAGAAGAGAAAGAAAAATGCACCATCCTCAAGTTCTAAATCCATTGAGTCATCAAGTAGTAGTGGTAATATAGTTTAATTCCTATTGAAGGGACAGGTTATCCCTAAAGGAAAAAGACCTGCTTAGGGTAATAAAGTAGCAACCTCGGAGGACACACCTCCACGGGGAACAAGGAGAAAGACCCACCCCGAATACCTTTTTTCCCCACTCACCGCCACCTTCAGAGGGAGAAAATATTGAGTTCAGCTCTGAAGAAGAGAGTTTAGAAAATACTAATACTATAGAAGATGTTAATGTACACCCTATGGATGTGCAACACCCTCCATTAGCCCTTACATCTACTTTGGTGCCTGCCGTTCAATGGTAGGGGTTCCTCAATATGCAGACTACCTATAATGATTGCCTTAGAAAACTCAGGAATGGAAAATAAAAAGGATGCATTGAGAGACACTTGATTACTACTAGATGGCAAATTTGACCAGGTACCTTGAGAGATGCTTGGTTGCTACTGGGATGGCGGAGTTTCCCAGGTTAGATGAGAAGGTCAAATAGTATGGTTTTGAGTGGATGACCAGAGTACCTGGAAGATACAGTCCAGCACTAGTGGGGGAGTTTTATGTAGTATACAAAGTAGAGCTACAACGACAGTATCCATATGTATATTCGTGGAGAGGTAGTGACCCTATTTCCTCATTATTTATTCGGGGAGTACAGGTTAACATCTTCTCATATACTATTTCCAGATTTTGTATTGCCTGAATTATTAGCCTCAAGTAAACACTAGTGAAATAGATTATCGTCTGGAGGAGATGAGAAAAATTACTCAAAAATAGATGGGATCGAATGAGAAACTAGGTTACTTCAAATGGGAGGCCGAAGTCTGGGTAGTTAGTGGAACGGGTATCACTTCATAGAAAATAAATAAACATATACTTAATTTTAAAGACAAAACTAGGTGGACACTGGCCCGAAACTGGTTATGTCCCACTACTGGGGACAACTAGTTTATCCTAGTCTAGATAGCTTTAATAGTTGGATTCATAGCCGACTATGAGTTTTATTTAGGAGAATTTTTAGCTCGGGAGATGAGGGACCGAGCTATAGGTGGTGAGAAATCATTTCTTGCATACCCATCCATGGTTACTCAAATATATTTGGCTGTGGGGTTGCCAGAACTCCCGAGTATTGATGAGATGATAAAGCCCATGAATATTATGGATTTAGGGTTGATTAGAGATGCAACTAATCTAGTGGAAAAATAGGCAAGACAAGGATCAAATATAATTGCAGAGATGTATAGATAGACTAAGACTTTTGAGAATACTGAGGTGGATGGAGAGACAAAAATTGCAGAGACTGCAGGTGCAGCGGGTACATCTGTTGACCCACCTCCTTGTAAGACCCCACAAAATCCTAAGATTAATTCATTCCATTTATTCTTGTTAAGGGGTGTTCCATATTTAGAAGGTTCTAACCAAGTGTCCAAACTTAGCCTATTATTGGCCTTCGAAATATGGAAATCTCATTTTGCCAATTTAACGTCCTTTAATGGTCTGTACTTTTGTTAATTCATGATCAGAGAGGTCCATAGGTGGTTCCGAACAAGTTTTAGATTTTTTGGACCATATTTATACTATGTTTAGGTGACCAAAATAGTAGACCAACGAGATCTTGATGCACCGTGTCACCAATTCTGTTGGTTGATAATTGTTGCAGGTTGCCAGGATTAAAGTATTGAGACTCGAAGCAATAATGGCAGGACGTGTTGACTATCGCGTTGATGCCATCGATGCGCCGCATTGATAATAGCATCGATTCCCAGTTTGTCATTGAATATCCATATTTTTAAGGGAAAAAGGGTCAATTTCCCACCTCTATATAAGTATAAAACACGGGATTTATCCCTAATTCAACAAAAATATAGTGTGTCTCTCAAGTTTCTCTCTAGAACAAGTTAGGGTTTTCAATTAAGGATTCAAATTCAATACTCAAATTAAAGAATCTTTCTGTCAATCTTCGTATAATCAAGAACTAAGGTATGCATAGTGTTGATTTATAGATTCCTTTCATCCATAAAACTCAAGAACCCTACTTCAAATTACAAATCATGATGTTTATGTTATGGGTTGTTTTGTAACCATGTTTATCTTATTGTACCATTCCCAAGTTGGAATCTTTCATGTTTTTCATGAAACTATGTTAGCATGCAAGTTGAAATCCACGAATTGAGTTGTTTATGATGTGTAATTTGATGATTACACCTATGCCCTAAGTTGTGTATGTATGGTGTTTGATAAAATGCCTAAGAGGATAGAAATTGTGTATTATAGCTCAATTGTGACCTGAACGATAAATATATATTTTACCCTTATGTTCAAATGATTTTTATGCTATTGATGGGCATTGTAGATGTTTATTGTATGATCATGATGTTAGAGTATGAAATTATGACATGATTATATCCATGATACTCTCAGTCAAGCCATGATCAGTAAAATTCAGTCAGTCATGTGACTCAGGAAAACTCAGTATACTTAGTATCAGTCCAGTCCTATTTAGTAATCTCAATAATCTCAGGAATCTCAGTGGTCTCAGTTAGTAATCATGTCTCAGTAATATTCAATTCATAGCTTTGTAAACTCAGTCAGCTATCAGAACTCAATAACATTCTGTCAGTTAACAAAATTCTGTAGTATTCCGTCAGTCAATGGAAATCCAGTGAACTCAGTTCAATCTAGTTAATTAGTAAAATTAGTAAAAGTTCAGTTTAGTCAATAATGTTTAGTGACTATTCATATGGGATTAGAATTCAGCACCAAGTGAGCCCAAGGATGGGAACTCACCTGTTATTAGAGGGTGTAATTCTTAGAAGCAGTCCTTGCGCTTTATAACTACAATCCAGTGTAGGTTGAGACATCAAACTTGCTATTTTGAGGGCAGATGAGGTGGATTAACCTATTATATGAGGTTGTCACCATTATCCATTGAGTACCTGCTATATGAGGGATCACTCATAGCTTGTCCTTACTAATGGCGCAGTATTGACACCCTTCCAATTGGGGTTATAGATTGGACCCCAACTCATCTATATTACTTTATTTGGGGAATGTCAGTTAGATAATTACCTCTCACAATTTCAATTTCAGATTCAGTCTTCAGAATTTAACTCGGTCAAGTTCTATAGAAATCAGGACTATCAGACACAGTCATTCAGCTCAGTACGGAACTCAGCTAGTTCGATCATATTTCAAGACTATCAGATATAGTCATCTAGCTCTGTATAACACTTAGATCAGTTATTTATGATCAAGACTGTCAGAAATAGTCCTTTAGTTATCAGTTACTAGTAAACTCAAATATCAGTAAATCTATGTGGTCAGTAGACTCAGTATTTAGAACTCAGTATTCAGTCCTATCATGACCTCAGTTACAGTTACGTATTCATGCATGTATTCGCATGTTCATGTACACAGTCAGTTAGTATTGTTCATGCATATGAACCCTTTGCATTCAGCCTACCTTATTTGTATACCAGTATATTCAACCGTACTGATGCATTTACGCTATGGTGTTTTACACCATAGGTTTAGAAGTATGAGCTCTCGAGCATCCTTAGTAGATTAGACTTCCAGCAACCAGACTAGTAGTGAGTCCTCATCATTTGAGGATAGCATGATTATTTTATTAACTTTATTATTTTTGTAGTTCAGAGTTAGTTGGGGACATGTCCCATCAACTCCATAGATTTCAGACAGTTTAGAGGCTTTCAGACTACAGCATGTTTCAAAAAATTTATTTCACTTTTAGGTATTGTTATACCCCATTAAAGACATTGTTTTATATTCAGTATTAGTTTAGTTTTGAACCTCATGGCCTTACAGCTTATATTCCACATATTTAGAGTATATTATTCAGTGCTCAGTTACAAATATCAGTCATGGGTTAGCTTATGGTCCTTCAGGGTCATGAGCACTCTGTAGCATTTTGGATACCAGATTCGGGGTGTTACAGACTTGGTATCAGAACCTATAGTTCAATAGTGTCCTAGGAAGTTTGAAAGCCACATCTAGTAGATTCTTGTATATGGGTGTGTTGCACGCCACATTTATGTACAAGAGGCTATAAGATGTTTTAGGAATAATTTCCCTTCTTTCAGTATTCATGTCGTGCCAGTAATCATGATCTCAAATTTAACTCCCAGTCTAATCCATTTTTTCTTTGATTTACAAATATGCCTCCTAAAATGGCTAACAGAAAGGAAAATCAAGAATCAGTTGGCACTTCCGCCCATTCAGGCAGATTCCCTGGATGAGTATGTCTTTCATGGTGAATTTAGAATCTACTTACTTACTTTATCTTATTCAGTATTAGCTCAGAGAAATCAATAGGCTGTTTTCCCACCCAGGAATATGATTTATTCCCAGCAGATTGAGGTGGGAAAGCATAGATATAAAGAAAGAAAGAGAGAAAATAAGAGAGCGAGAACGTAATCTCAATTTTCCTCAGCCTGAGTCAGAGGGTACTAACTATTATCAGTTCCACCCAAAGTCTTTGATTCTAGTTCCTCCCTCAGCCAGTACTCTAATTCTTAAATTCAGCGATAGATCACCAGGTCCTAAACCTCAGAACGGTGTGAGCAGAGCCCGAACCCATCCCCTTTGTCAGACTTATGGCAAATATCATAAGGGTATATGTAGAGCCGACAGTGATGTGTGTTATGGGTGTGGCGAGTTAAGTCATAGAGTTTCATACTGTCCTAAGGCTAGTCCACAAAGCCAGTATAACCATTCCTCAGCTCAGTCCGGTCTCCTGAATCAGCATAGTGCCACCTTTAGTGCCACTAGTTGGCAATGCCCAAAAAGACTATATGTTTTTCAGTCCTGAAAATATCAGGATAATTCTCCTGATGTAGTCACTGGTATGTTACTAATATTTCACTTTCATGGTTATGCTTTGCTAGATCCAGGAGCCTCTTTGTCTTTTGTTACTCCTTATATAGAAGTTGATTTTGGAGTCATTCCTAAAATTATAGTAAAAACCCTTCGCAGTCTCTACCCCAGTGGGTAAAACTATCATAGCCCGATGGGTATACTGGGACTGTTCGGTCATGAAATTTCAGAAAGTCACCTCAGTAGACTTAGTTGAATTAGAGATGACTGATTTTGATGTCATTCTCGGCATGGATTGGCTTTATTCCTGCTATGCCACAGTTGACTGTAGAAATAGAGTTGTCCAATTTCAATTTCCAAATGAACCTATCCTAGAGTGGAAGGGTAGTACTTCAACTTTCAGAGGTCAGCTTGTTTCCTACCTTCAGGCATGGAAAATGATATCTAAGGGATGTGTCTATCATCTTGGTCAATTTAAGGACACTAGTTCCAAAACTCCCAGTCTTAAATCAATTCCAATAGTAAATGAATATTCAGATGTCTTTCCTGAAAATCTTCAAGGAATTTCTCCCAAAAGGGAAATAGACTTCGACATTGATCTTCTTCCAGATACTCAACCTATAACTATTCCGCCAAACAGAATGACACCAACAGAACTCAAAGAACTGAAAGAGCAGTTGAAAGATCTCTTAGATAAAGGATTCATCAGACCCAGTGTGTCCCCGTGGGGCGCACCAGTCTTATTCGTATGCTAGAAAAATGGTCTCTCAGAATGTGTATTGATTACCGTCAACTCAACAAGTTCAAAGTCAATAAAAAGTATCCACTTCTCGAAGTTGATGACTTGTTCGATTAACTTCAGGGTACCAGCTATTTCTCTAAGATAGACCTCTGATCAGGCTATCAGTACCTCAGACATAGAGAATGTGACATTTCAAAGATGACTGTTAGAACTCTGTATGACCACTTTAAATTCTTAGTCATGTCCTTCAGTCATAACCATGCACCTGGAGCCTTCTTGGACTTGATGAACCAAGTGTTCAACCAGTACCTGGATATGTTAGTTAGAGTATTCATTGATAGCATTCTTGTCTATTTCTGTAGTGAGCGTGATCCTATAGACCATCTTAGAATATCAAAACCCATCAGTTAATATGATATATATTACTTTTTCCTAGCTTAAAATTTGTCCCAAGAATTTTAGAATCTTTCTTTGAAAGATGAATCCACTTTTATAAATATTTTATTTTTAATATTTTTACTTTTATTCATGTGGTAAATTGAATTATCTTTCCAACGATACCAATTTTGTCGAAATCTGATATCGGAGTAAAAATTTATGGATGTTTTACTCAGAGCTATCAGAATCGCCCTGGTGCGACGGCCAGGTTGACGGACCGTCGATCTAGCGATAGACCGTCAACTTAACCATCGCAGCTAAGGCAGTGAGGCAACCTTCTGGATAAGGTATGAAGGAAAGGTTGATAGACTGTTGAACTTGCGACGGACCATCGCCTAGGCCATTACTACTTAGGCAATAAGCCCTTTTCTTGGACCACGTACGACGGTCAAAACTACGGACCATCGCCCTAGCAATGGACCATCACACGAGCCATCACAGGTTTCATTCAGTGATTTTAAATCCATTTTTTGGGGGTTTTTGGTCTTTTACCACCCTTTTATATACCCAATTATATCCGACCAAAGATCAGAAATTCATTATTCTTATACAACAACAAAATTAGGGTTTTCTCTCTAACTTTAATCACTAAGAACAAAATCCAAATCTTCTTCAAGAACTAAGAGATTCAAGTTCAAGAACTTCAAGAAACTCAACCCAGGTATGGATAGTATTCATTCATGGAATCTTTTCATCCATGAAGCCCAAGAAACTCTTTTCAAAGTTTAAGTTTATGGATTTTCTTTATGAATTTCATGATTGGGCTGCTCTTGTTCATCTTGATAATGAGTAATTGAATTCTATTTCATGTTGGGGGATACATTTTATGTGGATTTGATTAGTATAGATGTAGATTCAAGTAAATCTATGATTAAACCCTTGAATGATGAAATTAGAATTTAATCATGATGTTTAATTGTCATATAATGTTGTTTACACATACTATGCCTACCATGTGTGTGATTAAATGTCTAGATGGAGGAAAATGCCCAACTAGCATGATATCATGAAGTCCCCATGTATGTATAAGTTTATGCAGATCACATGTTTAATGAAATGCTTTAATAAATGTATTATGGATTATGAAGTTAGTGATGTGTTCAAGTAGGTCATGCTTTGTCAGTTTCCTTTAATCGAGTTCTGGGGATACTTGTACCCAAAATATTAGCTATATGCCTAGAGCCAGTCATGTTTCCACGATACTATCAGTCAAGCTATGATCCTTAGACTTCAGACAGTCTTATGACTCTAAAAATCTCTATGATCTTATGAACTTAGTCAGTTGTCAAATATCAGTAGTATTCCATTAGTCAACAGAAGTATCTATTCAAATAGGAGTAGAAATTAGCACCGAGCGAACCCAAGGATGAGAACTCACCCATTATATAAGGGTGTGATTCTTAGAAGCAATTCTTGCATTCCAGAACTATGTAGCCAGCATAGGTTGAGACATCATAGCCTGCTATATGAGGATATATGAGGTGGCTTAACCTACTATATGAGGGTTCCCACTATTCTCACTAGAGTTACCTATTATTTTAGGGTCACTCACATATTGTCCTTACCAGTGGCATAGTATGACACCCTTCCAATTAGGGCACAGATTGGACTCCAATCCAGCTATAATTCATCATTTAGGGCATGTCATTTAGATGACTACCTCCCACAGTTTCAGTATCAATCTCAGTAACAAAACTCAGATAGTTCTTCAGAATTTAGGACTATTAGATACAGCCAACTCAAATACAGTACAAAACTCAGCTAGTTCCATCAGATTCAGGATTGTCAGATACAGTCACTTATGTTATCAGTTATCAGAATTCAGTCATTAGTCATGTTATTCATCAGCATACTCATGTTATCACAATTTCAGATATAGTTACTATATATGCATACATGTATTCACACCTTCATATTAGTCAGTTAGGTAGCATTGTTCATGCATATGAACCCCATGCATTCAGCCTACTTCACATGCATACCAGTACATTCAAAGTACTGACGCATTTTCACTATGGTGTCTTATACCATAGGTTCAGAGACATGAGCTCCAGAGCATCATTAGATTCTAGATATCAGTAGTCAGAGTTAGCAGTGAGTCTTCATGCTTTGAGGACATGATTATTTCTCTATTAGCTCATTAATTAGTTTATTAGTTGCAGTTAGTTGGGGACATATCCCATCAAATCCTTAGTCAGACAGTTCAATCAGTTATAGGCTTTCTAGACTTTTATGTTCAGAAAATTATTCCAGTTGTTTTGGGTATTTCATACCCTATTTAGATGATATGTTTTACTTCAGTTATGTGAACCTTATGGACTTTCAGTTTATGTTTCTGCATTATTTAATATATTATGCAGTATACAGGTACAGATATCAGATATGGATTAGCTTGTGGTCCTTAAGGATTATGAGCATCATGTAGCATTTCGAGTATAAGATTTGGGGCATTACACCATCTCTCATATTTATTCATGTTAGTGAAAACTCATGTACACTCCTAATTCCTAGGATAAGGAGTTCCAGCTCACTTAGTGTTACGAAACATGTCCTATGAGTACAGAAACATCAGTTTAGGTCATGCAGCTCATGAGTCAGTCAGTAGGAATTAGTCTGAACAACCAGTACCTCAGTCCAGCAGTCTGATAGATAAGTTCGTATATTTTCCCATTCTGTCCATCTAGTCACACTATCCAAACTCTTACAAATGTGACTATTCTAAGATAGACCAATCATCTAGTTTTGTGTGCATCTCAGTCCATGATTTATGTCTCAGTCTCCGATCCTAAATATGCAGTTACAATTAAGTTCATAGGTGCCTTGTGCATCGCCTCAGTTTTCCTCAATATCTCAATCAAGTTAGCATTCTTCGAGGGACATAGTATCCCAAGGGGGAGATACACTATAACTCCCAAACTTCTATGACCTAGACACTCTATTTTTCATCTTCACATAATGAATCTAGTTTGGAGTAGTGGGTACCCATAGGTTAACACTCTAGCTTCAATCTCATCCGTAAGCCACGTATTCAAGGTGCTCAGTTTTGATCACGATATCTAGCTCAAGTGTCATGTTCCAGACTCAGTTATGTTCTTATGTTTTCTCTCATGCGTACTTAGTAATTAATCTCAAACTCACCAGCATATTTTTTTCCTATTTAAGGTAACAGTCTTCCTTAAACTCATTCAGTTTCATGTCCAGGTTTCAATTACAAACTCGGTATTCAGTTCCATGTTTAGATTCCCATCATAAGCTTGGTATCAAATACCATCTCATATTCAGTCATTTATTTATGTGTCAGTTTAGTCATATAATCATGCATTAGATATGCATTCTCATTGTGAGAAGCTCAGCTTATCAGAAATCTTGGTCAAGCATTCATGACTCGGTACTCATGCAGAACATATGCATGTTCAATATCATATATTTAGTTTATCAGTCATGTTAATCGTGTAATCATGTTTTAGTTATTCATGTCCTATAGGTACTTTAGTCTATTATTTCTCCTCTCTTAGTTAGTCTTATTCGAGGATGAATATTTCCAAGGGAGAGATATTATAAGACCCTGCAAAATCCTAATCTTAATTCAATCCATTTATGCTTGTTAAGAGGGGGTCCCATACTTATAAGGTTCTAACTAAGTGCCCAGACTTAGCCTATTATTGTCCTTTGAAAGTTGGAAATCTCATTTTGCCACCATAAAGTCCTTTAATGGTCCGTATTTTTTTAATTCATGATCAGAGAGGTCCTTAGGTGATCCCAGATAAGTTTTGGATTTTTTGGACCACGTTTAGAAGCCCAAAATAGTGGACCAATGTGATCTTAGCGTGCCGCATCGCCAATTGCGTTGGTTGATAATTGTTGAGGTTGCCAGGATCAAAGTATTGAGACTCGATGCAATGATGGTGTGACACGTCAACTATTGCGTCGATGCTATCGATGCGCTGCATTGATAATAACATCTAAAACACAGGATTTATCCCTAATTCAACCAAAATATAGTGTCTCTCTCAAGTTTCTCTCAAGAATAAGTTAGGTTTTTCAATTAAGGATTCAAATTCAATACTCAAATTTAAGAATCTCTCCGTCAATCTTCGTATAATCAAGAACTAAGGTATGCATAGTATTAATTTATGAATTTCTTTATTCCATAAAGCTCAAGAACCCTATTTCAAATTATAAATCATGATATTTATGTTGTGGGTTGATTTGTAACCATATTTATCTTGTTGTACGATTCACAAGTTGGAATCTCTATGTGTTTTTCATGAAACTACGTTAGCATGAAAGTTGAAATCCATGAATTGAGTTGTTATGATGTGTAATTTGATGATTGCACCTACGACCTAAGTTTTGCATTTAGGGTGTTTGATAAAATGCCTGAGAGGATAGAAATTATGTATTATAGCTCAATTGTGACCCAAACGATAAATAAATATTTTACCCTTATGTTCAAATGACTTCCATGTTATTGATGTGCATTTTAGATGTTTGTTGGAATGCTCATGATGTTAGAGTATGAAATTCTGACTTGTTTATATGAATTACTATTCATGTACAATATTATGATAACCAGGTGCTTCATGAAATCCCTAACTTATTATATGATGAATTGTTGATATTGGTTATGTGTTTAAGAAGTGTCAAGTCTTGTTAGTTTCATGCTATCGAGTCCTGGGGGTGCTTGTACCCAACAATTTATCTATGTGCCTAGAGCCAGTGTCATGTTTTCATGATACTCTCAGTCAAAACATGATCTGTAAAATTCAGTCAGTTATATGACTCAGGAAAACTCAGTAAACTCAATATCAGTCTAATCCCATTTAGTAATCTCAGTAACCTAAGGAATCTCAGTGGTCTCAATCATTCATTATGTGTAAGTAGTATTTAGTTCAGACCTTAGTAAACTCAGTTAGCTAGAAGAACTCAGTATCATTCTATTAGTTAATAGAATTCAGTAGTATTCCGTCAGTCAACAAAAATCCAGTGAACTCAGTTTAATCTAGTTAATCAGTAAAATTAGTAACAGTTCAGTTTAGTTAATCATGCTCAGTGTCTATTCAGATGTGAGTAGGATTTACCACCGAGTGAGCCCAAGTATGGGAACTCACCTGTTATTAGAAGGTGTGATTGTTAGAAGCACTCCTTGCGCTTTAAAACTACGTAGCCAGCATAGGTTGAGACATCAAACCTACTATTTTGAGGCTAGATAAGGTGGATTAACCTCTTATATGAGGGTTCCACCATTCTCTTTTGACTACCTGCTATATGAGGGATCACTCATAGTTTGTCCTTACCAGTGGCAGGGTATTGACACCCTTCCAATTGGGGTTACAGATTAGACCCCAACTCATCTATATTTTTTTATTTAGGGTATGTCGGTTAGATGATTACCTCCTATAGTTTCAATTTCAGATTCAGTCATCAGAATAGAACTCTATCCAGTTCTATAGAAATCAGGACTATCAGATAGAGTCATTTAGCTCAGTACGAAACTCAGCTAGTTCCATCAGATTTTAGGACTGTCAAATATAGTCATCCAACTCTGTATAACACTTAGATCATACTTAGATCAGTAATTTATGATCAGGACTATCAGAAACAGTCCTTCAGTTATCATTTACTAGTAAACTCAGATATCAGTAAATCTATATGGTCAGTAGACTCAGTAGTCAGAACACAGTATTCAGTCCTATCACAACCTCAATTACAATTATGAATTTATGTATGTATTTTCACATTCATGTATATATTCAGTTAGTATTGTTCATGCATATGAACTCTTTACATTCATCCTACCTCACTTGTATACCAGTACATTTAATCGTACTGACGCATTTGCGCTATGGTGTTTTATACCATAGGTTTAGAAGCATGAGCTCTCGAGCATCCTTAGTAGAATAGATATTCAGTAGCCAAACTAGCAGTGAGTCCTCATCATTCGAGGATAGCATGATTATTTTGTTAACTTTATTATTTCAATAGGTCAGAGTTAGTTGGGGACATGTCCCATCAACTCCATAGATTTCAGACAGTTTAGAGGCTTTCAGACTATAACATGTTTTAGAAAGTTTATTTTGGTTTTGGGTATTGTTATACCCCATTACAGATATTGTTTTAAATTCAGTATTAGTTTAGTTTTGAACTTGAACCTTATGGACTTACAACTTATATTCTGCATATTTATAGTATATTATTTAGTGATCAGTTACAAATATCAGTCATGGTTTAGGTTATGGTCCTTCAGGTTTATGAGCACTGTGTAGCATTCTAGGTTCCAGATTCGAGGCATTACACTCCGGCGCAGTCTGTACCACCTTGCCCGAGGGGTATTTTATCTTGGTACATTATTATTTCATGGGTCATGTGGAATGAGGTGATGATGAGATTGGGCACATTGGAGGCCAAGGTCAGAAACATGAAAGGGGGCGTGAAGCCCTGGGTTGATACTCAGTTGGCAAACTAGGATAGACAGGTGCAGCTGAGACTTGATACTTTTAAGCTAAGAATGACCCAGTAGTTGGGTAGCATCCAAACCATAAATATTACGAAGGTGAAAGCCAAAGTAGTAGAGATAAATAGGATGGTGGATAAATTGTACGCCAGATTGATTATCCTGTAGCCTGAGGTCATGACCGTCCTGCCTGAGGTCCATGTTGATAGTATTTGGGCTATTTTGGACCCACTAGAGGATCCTTGAGATGAAAGATGAGAAATAAATAAGAGTAAGCATGAGGATAAACATGCTAAGAAGAATACTAAGGTAGATAGCCCATAGGATGAGTAGACCGACAAGTTAGGGTCTGTGATATGTATGTTGGGGCTAGTGGTTCGAGTTCGGCGGTTGATGATATTGATGGTGGTGGTGATTCAGAACCTCTAAGTAATAGACTATTTGGTGCATCGACCACCACCAAGTGTTTCTTACCCAGTCCTGGTAGCTGATGGGACTGGATGATGTTGATGGGACCAAGCAGAGGGTCCACATGCTGATGTTGTATGAGTTGGTGCATTAAGTGCCCAAGTATGTTCCCATTTCTTTGCACTATATTTTATATGCAATTAGGACATTGCATAATCTTTAAGTTATGGGTAGGGGTGTAACAAGTTACCGCCAACTATATTTTCCATGTTTCAAAGCCCGTGGCCACAACCTAAAAATTTTGAAGAACTAGCATATTTTGTTCATGTTTTTGTGTTGTTTTTATTTTTGATTTTTTTTGTGTGATGGGAATAGATGAAATAGGAGGAGAATATGTTCTTGAGGCAGTAAACCGTTGTTTTGAATAATTATGCTTGAAATAGTCTGATTTGAAAAAAAATTATGATGAAAAATTGATATCCTTCCTTAATTTTTGTGCTAATTATGTGATCTGCATGTGGGTAAGAAGATTGTGAATCTGATAATGGTATTAGGATTATGAATGGAATAACTAGGGTAAAATTTTACATACCTAGATAGGTAGTGCTTAGCAATGTAAACCTGTGCAAGTATGTGTGAGGCTCTACTAAGTTCTCGGTGTATCAAAATCTAGAACTTGCCCAGTTACTTTTACCTTGATCTAGGATAGTCGAGTAGGAGATGATCATAGGATATTTTTTTTGTAAGTCCACTTGAGCCTAATTCCCAACCATATAAATCATGAATCTCTTTGATCAAAATATTTGAGACTTAATTGACCGAATTCTTTTTGTTTACACTGATTTCACCTTCCAGTTTCTACAATGAACTTGTCTTAG
The DNA here is from genome assembly GCF_002878395.1 of Capsicum annuum. Taxonomy (NCBI): domain Eukaryota; kingdom Viridiplantae; phylum Streptophyta; class Magnoliopsida; order Solanales; family Solanaceae; genus Capsicum; species Capsicum annuum. Next base: position 45,380,577 of record NC_061116.1, read on the forward strand.
CCCTAGTCCTTCTTGGATACTTTGTACCTCAACTCAAGCAAATCGGCTAAGTTGAGGGTGGCTATTACAAGGGTGCATAGGAAAAATGAGCGTTAAGAAAGACATGTGAAAAAATACATTAAAAAGGACAGGTGCGGTACAGATAAAAAAAATAAAAGAAAAAGAAAATTACAAGAAAAGAAAAAGAAAACTTTACCTGGTCGAAGATGAAATGTGCTTAAAATAAAAGAGAAGACATAAGGGCAGAAATAAAAGAGAAGAAAAGTGGAAAATTTGTGAGCCCCGAATAAAGCATAGTGTCAAGGGGGTGTAGTCACTAAATAAATCCCAAAATGATACCATACCAGCCCCTAACCTACGTTACAAAATGAATAAAGTCCTTTAGTGATCCTACCTAAATTGTCCAAAAACATAGGAAGAGAGCATATGGGCAAGCCTATGGTATTTTGTATACACCAGCGGTACTACTTTATTAGAGAGAGCATATTTTGCTATATCCCTAAAAAATTAAGTGTTTCATATTGACTAAACTTAGGATTTATTTGATTATGAACGTACATGGGATATTTTATAAGGTTGCTAGACTATTCGACGAATATGATTTGTATATGCTTAGTTGTTTGTTAGTAATGTAATGCCATCATCAGATTCATTTTTGTCATTCTATGTACCTAATCGTATACACAGTTGTTTCTTGAAAAGTTGAAAGTAGGAGGGGGAATAAAAGTGTTTAAAATTAAATTGAAAGTTCACTGCCATAGATATCCTAAGATCTTCCTATTTAAGCATCGTTGTTTTGTGATAGTTTTTAGTTTTTATTTTGCCTGAGGGAGCAGAAACTTCTAAGTTGAGGGTGTTGACATTTCATGGAAACACGACACTTTCGATGCTTAAAACCATGAAATTATGCTGAAACTTAGGTCATTTAGTAGATATGATGTACTTTTGTAGTTATTGTAGGTAAAATAGGTCAATATAAGTTTTAGACTAAAACTAGAAGAAAAAGACCTTAAATATAGCAAGTTACATAAGGTACGAGCCTCCTCTTGAGTCGTCAATACCTCATATGACTCAAAGGCTTTAAGCACAACTAAAACTAAGTCCAGGAAGTAAAAACAAGTGTAGAGAAGATACGACTAAAAGTACGAGCCATAAGATGAGGGTACGAGCCACATCATGAAGTCATACACAGAGAAAAACCTAAGGAAGAAAATCAGAGTTGAAGTGTCAGAATAATACGATTCAAAAGTTTTAGTATGACTTGTATTGAAAAATCGTAAAAAGATTAGTGTCCAAAGAGTGAATGAAAGAAGTCCCAGGAGGATACGAGTGAAGGACACGATTTGTATGATTAAGGTACGACCTAAGAGTAGGAATCGTAAGAAGAACAGAAAGTTGAAGCCTGGAAGATCAACCACTGGAGCATATATGGAAGGAACAGGACGACTTGTAAGAAGATAATATAAGTGGATGAGTAAGTCATACCTTGTGTTTACATAACTTTTCCTTTTCCATTTTAATAGGATTTTAAGGTATTTTTGAGATACTATAAGTATCCTAGGGTTTATTTATTTTTAGTTTACTTACTTCGATGTACTTTTATATACTTTACAATTACTCTTGAGATTTTGGGTTTTTATTCAATTGAAGACTTGGGATTTTATTCATCTTATTCTTATGCAATTAATCCCATGTTTGATTCATTGATAATCATAGATTCTTGCATGAACATGAGCAGCTAGTCTCCCTGACTAGGGTTGTGGGAACCCTGGTGGATTAACTACATAAAAAAGTGGGAGATTTATATATTCTAGGGTTTATGCATGTATATGAATCTTCTTTACAATAATTGACCTTAAAGCTACTGCAAAAGCTTGGGGATACCCTGTATTTGCAAACGTCCTCACAAGGGAGTTTATGATTGGGAAAAGAGGATTAAGACAGTAATTTGAGATTCATCTCCATCATACTATTTCATCTCATTTAGTCACTTGAGATTCTAAATATGAAAGTTAACTAAATCATAGACAAAGAGTATTAAGGCGACACCGTGAAACTCACTAGGTAAAGGGTGAGATTTACCAACATGTTCACAAGACGGTTAGTAATACATATCTCATCAACTTTAGATGTAGAGCAGCAAAATAAGTAGATTGAACATGAGAAATTTATGGATTTGTAAAGCCAGGGGTAACACAAGCCTAGTGTTCATCTCCTATTGTTTACAACTCAGAGCATTCAATTTTGCTTACTAGTTACTGATAATTCCAAATTCCCCCCATTTACTTTCCGCATTGCTCATGAATTACATTAATTTAAGCAATTGTTCAATGTATTCTCCATGGTATTGATCCCAACCTAGTTAGGTTAATATATTTGGCATCGACCACAACATACTTTTTAGAGGTTAGTTTGGGGCGACATCAACAACCCAACTCTTCTTCAGGATTTTTATACCTCTTACACCTCTATGATATATTTTATTACTCCACGGGAGGGTATACAAGTTAAGAAACCCTAGTTGGATTATACTTTAGTCACAGGTTAGAGTGGATATATCTATGGTTTTCATCCACCGATTATTATTTAGACCGAAGTATTTAAGACCATCATCTATAATAGAGTTTGACTTAAGGATAAGACTAGCACGGGATAGACACGCTATGAGAGATAGTAACTTTAGATGATAGATAATTTACATGGATAGGTAGCTATCCAAATTGATCTCATATTTGGGCACTGATACCCCCTAGATTGAGGGAAAATGAGAGACAAAGAAGGCAGTAATGCATTTTGCAGTAAAATTTTGGTCAACCATGGTCTGACTTAGACTGAGTTTGACTGTATTGAATAGTATACTGACATGGTATAGAGCTTCATTTGTTCTAGTTTACTTGCTGGATATGAGATAGATTTTGTGGCACTGATCCGACTAGAGATTTATGCTCATGCATTTGGTGAGGCCACCACCCTCCTATTCCATTGCCTTATCTAGTAGTTTTATGATGTAAATGGTGTTTTATATATTCCTAATGTTTACCATAGTATTGAGCTGATGAGTATTATATATATTAGTTTGATCAAGGATCCGCAAAGCCAATCCTTGCATAAAGAGCTCAATAACCTCCTACTGTGATTTTGGTCTATTTTGAGGGACCTTTAGTTTTGTTCAAGCTTGTTAAAAGACCATCCATTGGTGATGATATTTATATGGATAAGTAGAGAGTTGTGCTCGAGTTTTCTACTAAGGGGAAGGGGGCCCCGACTATAATAACTTCAACCCTGACGTCTACCTCTAAGCCTGTTGGGGCATACATCATGCCCTCTCGCCCTTCAACTACTTATTGGGTCACCACGTGAGTTCCTACAGTGGTTTTTGGAGTAGTAGTATGAGCTAATAGCTTACCACACTGATGTCTATACTCTGCTTACCATATTATATCCACAGATTTGGCCATGGGTCAGAACTACTTTAGAGAATGCTGAGACTCAGATGAGAGCTGATATGAGGGATAAGATGATGGGGTATATGAGGAATTTTCATGCCAATATTAATGCCTTTGAGGGCTGAGTGACTGCACAATTTAGAGAGGTACATGCACTAAATCTATTTAGGATTTGGCAGAAGATAACCACCTTATGCATTAAGGTTGCTCTCTTGTAGAGAGCCAGATTCATGTCATTCCCCTGATCATCCCCTTATTTACATAACCTTTTTCTCTATATTTATCTATTCTATTTGATTTATTTTCTATGGAGGAGATATTCCCAACTATTGGAACCAAAAAGAGTCGAGAAGATAAGCTAACATACCCCACCATACCATTTGATTGGGGCTTAAAATGGGCCGTGTATGATTCTAGGTTTTCCATGGTAGATGATGAGCAAAGAAGTTTTGAGATAGTAGTGGGTTCATCTTCTCTTTATGCCTCACCACCATCTCTGCCAATTGATCCACATTATGTCCCACATGGGGGCGAGTCTAATTTGGACGCCTATAATATCCCAGGTATGTTTTTACATCTTTTCTTATGTTTTAGATATGCACTGGGTATAGTTCATAGTCCTTAGTTTGCGGTGGGGGTGTACCACAACCAAGGGTTTTTCTTGCCATGTTTCTTTTCCTATTAGTTTCGCTATCATAGTAGAACTGCCATATTTAGGTTGTATCATATTTTGTTTTTTGTTGTTTTTTTATTTGTGTTTAACTAGGAGAAAAAAATGACCTAAGGGCATTTGATGTATTTTGTTTGTTTTGAAATATTTTAAAAAATTGATACCCTCCAAATGATTTGATGAATTATGTAATGTGTTTATATGTGTGGCCACTATGAATCTTGTTATGACATTAGGATTAGGGACAATAATCATAGCTTTGCATTTTCATGGACTCTATAGGTAGTATTTGGTAACATAACCCTATACTATGTGTGAGTTTCTTACCTAGTGCCCTTTATGCATTTAATCTAGAACTTGCCTGGTTAGTCTTGCCTAGGTTGTAAGATGGTTAGGGCATGATCATAGGCCATTTTTGAGTCTAGTCCACTCTTAGCCTAAATGACCATCCAAATGTGAATAAGTATCCCTTGATCTTTGAATTTAAGCCTACATAGACCTATTTTCTTATTTTCACCTTGTCACCTTCCTAGTGTAATTACAATGAACCTGTTTTAGCCCTAGTCCCTTCTTGGACATTGTTCATCTTAACTCAGGAAAATCATCTAAGTTGAGGGTAGCTATCATAAGTGGTGCATAATTAGAATTGGGTCTACAAATAGTTTGAGTAAAATAAAAAAAATTGGGGTTGGGCGCGGTAATTTAAAAAAAAAAGAATAAAAGAAACCACACCCAACCTGATAATCAATAAAAGAGAAAGAGAGAAAGAGAAATAAGGGAGAAACAAAAGAAATACTTTGGTTGATAAGTGGAACCCAAAGGTAATTACAGTGTCATGGAGAGTTAGTCACTAATTCCCAAATTTACCATACCATCCCCCAAGCATATATTATACGCCGAATAAAGTCCTATAATGATCCTAGTCCAATTTTTCAAAAAACGAAAGTAAAGAAAATAAGGACAATCCTATGGTATTCTATGCACATTGATTGGAACTTCTTTTGTAAAAGTAAGTATCTTATTATAGTCCCCACGTTGAAATTCATAATTATACTATGAGAGTGGGACTTTTTTAGTGTGAGGGTACATGGGTTGTGTTGTTAGCTGAGTATCTATTTGGGCATGTAACTTGAGTGTCCACTTGATTATTTGTTTCTAATGTAATTCCATAGCTTGATTCCCTTATGTTGCATTATTGTGCTACATAGATCCACAAAGTTGGTTTTGAAAAGTTGGAAAAATGAAGAGGTAAGAGTTTTTGAGCTAAAACAGACTTAACTGTTGTAGGTACCTTAGGTTTTTCTTGGTTAAGCATCGTGTGTATTTTTATTATGTATTGTTGCCCGAGGACATGCAAACGTTCTAGGTTGAGAGTGTTTATGGTCCGTGGTTTCATGAAACTTAAAGCCTACGTATTTAACAATCCATGGGGAATAGAATCCTAGTTTTCCCGTACTATTGATTACGACCAAAGTTGATATTTGCTACTAGTTAGATATTGCTATTCAAAACCTCCCATTTAATTTTCAAGTTCCGCCCATTGATTACAATAATTGAGAATCGTGACTCCATGTATTCCCTTAGTATTCGACCCCAACCTTTGTTGGGTTACTATATTTGGCAGTGACCGTATCATCTTCTAAGAGGAGGTGTAGCTTGAACATAATCAAATTTTGGCGCTGTTGCCGGGGAATATGGTGTTGATTTGTGAATTAATGTTGTTGTACGTTTTGGGTTTTTACTTTTTGTTTTTGCTCTTATTTGGGCATACTTTGGTGTATGACTAGCCTACGGAGTAGAGGCGATCCGTTACTTACACTGAATATGAATCCAAAAAGGATCCTACAAACACCTAGTAGGATATCAGAACAGAAAAAAGATGATAATTATAAAGGGGTTTGTGATATTGTACCTCTCCCTCCTCTCGAAGGAGTATAGGATATTGTTAATCGATAGACCAATCAAATTTTAGTTCAAGTTGAGAGTGAGGGGAAGGGAACAAAACAAGATCAATAAGCAACTCAGGAGGTTGAGCTAGCTGCAAAAATAAGAAGCATACCGTCGAGTAGTATTCAATGGAAATCAAAATCGAGAAAGAGGTGTCTATGTTCAAGTGATCCTAGCATACCGGTATGTGCATTCATATATATACGATGAAAAATATCTGAGATGCATTGAGCCGACAGAGATTGGAGCCATTATTCCACTTGTTTTACACACATGCATCAAGTTTGATATAAAGTGAAAAATGATCCACCTCTTAAATATGAAGAGTGTGTTTGCAGGTCTACCTATAGATGATGCAAATTTACAAACTGCCAATTTCATAGGGATTTGCAGTTCGTATAAAAATTCAGGGGTGAATCAGGAAGCACTTAGACTGAGGTTGCTTCCCTTATCACTTATAGGATAAGCATTTTTATGGCTACGGGAACTACCAAGAGGCTCTATCACTACATGGAATGAGTTGTGCAAGCAGTTCTTGAACATATTCTTTCCTCTATAAAAAATGTTGCAACTTAAGTAAGATACTATAATTTCAGGCAGTTGTAGTCAGAATCTATGTACGAGGCATAGTTTAGGTTCAAGAAGAAGCTGAGGATGGTTCCCAACCATCAGCTATTAGGGACGAGCTACCAAGCCTTGACCATCAGCTCTTGATCCATAGAAGATACCTGATATCTAGAGAAGATTTTATAAGACTACGTTGGGAAGAAGCTTCAGAGATGGTATATCAGATCTCACTCACTAACTGAGGGTGGAAAACTCAGGAGGCTGAGAGGATGTAATTCCCCGAAAATACCCAGCTGGACATCACACGGTACTTAAGACTATGAATAGCTCTAAGCTAACCGATGATATCTATTTATCTTGGAAACTTACACGAAAAGTGACTAAAAAATATAAAAACAAAAGATAAATGATTTTTTGTCTTAATGAAAGTCTTTAACATGGAAATCTTTATACAACTATTTAACTTTAAAACATACAAAGTCTAACAAGCCTTTACTACTAACTAGAGAGCCACTGGAAATGATCCCAGCTGACCCAAACATAAATGAAAATCAAATACTAAAATACTTTCATCACTGAATAGAAGTCTAATAAGATGGGTCCTCGAAATTTAAGGATTCATCATAAATCAAGAAATAGGTGATGATACCCGTACTAAATTGTGCTACAGGAACCGAGCACCAGAAACTACATTATAAGATAATGTAGCATATAGACATATATATGGTCCAGTACCTCTGGAAACTACTGAGTATGTAAGGGTGAATACATAAGTAAAATGACAACTTAATATGCATATAAGCTTTCAAATGATGATTTCTAAGTGTAATTGACTCACCTTGAATTTGAATTAGACAAAAGACTTCAAGATCATAAACATGAATGATGAAGCATAAGAATAAACTTTGTGAGCCATAATACTTAGTTTCTAAAAGCATTACTTTTCACTATTTCTTAAGAGAGATTCTTCTAACTGACATAAACCATGTGAGCTATCATGGAGTACATCATCTTACCCATGTTGGGGAAAGTTGTTCCATCCCTACAATCAAAATAGAACCTTAACTTAAGTGATCACTGAACTTCATCCATATTAGGAAAAAGCTTAAGCTATGGTGGCTTATAATTTTTAGGAATTTAGGATACGCTCATCCACATTCCCTTCACACTACTAAATACTACCCTTAGAATACTAATATGCTCATACTTTAAGAAATCCACCTAAACATAGCATAAGGTTTTATAGAATGAAAACCAGTTATACTTCTGTTTAATTTAAATCAGAATTAAGATAAACAATTTTAGATTTCAAATTTTATCTTAGGATCAAAAGATCAAGCTTCTCTGTGAATCATATTATAAAACTTATCAGTGGATCTTAAGAGCGTAATCTTCTTGCACTTAGGACTTAGAATTCATAGTCTATTTCATATAAATTCATATTGAAACATCATGCTCAATAATCATCTTGAAATATTTAAAAAATATCCAGTCAAGATTCAAATCATAATACAGATATAACAAGTAAAAACATAAATATATATAAACCTTGATGCATTTAAAATCTTTCAATCACATAGTAGTATCATACTTCCAGAATATGGTTATTTTGGGTATGAACCCTAATTCAAAACATTTAAATTTAATTTTAAATTTATACATATTGGTCACAAGATGGAAGGTTATCCTTGTGATAAAACCCACATACATTGAAGTTTCTTGACTTGTGAAGAGAGCTTGAACCTTGGGACTTGGAAGATGAATTTAGGGAGAGGAACCCTAATCTTGATGATCTTGAAGATAGGCAGAGGAAAGTGTTGTTTTTTATTAAGGAATAGGGGTAACTGATGCCTATTTAAGGGTTATGGGCCGTGGGTTTGGAGTTATAAGAGGAGAAAGGACAAAATATCCCCTTAACTAAACTTTACAGAAATTGCTCTCTAGTCCTTATAAGTCAAACATACAACTCGTATTGTGATGGTACGAGTAGGTCTATCAAATCATAAGCTTGGAAGAATCAAAGATGGTATACACTAATCATCATACGAGTGGTAAAATATAACTAGTAACATCTCCATACGACTTGTATCCCCCCACTCGTATCTTGGACAGAATCTTAGGAAGCCTACACTGATAAACTTACGACTTTTCTTCGTATGACTCATATGGTATTCTTACAACTATAAGAGTCAAGTTTTACCTATAATAGGATGTCCACCATTCCATATTGTCTTATATATTACTACAACATATGACTCATTTTTTTATGTACGACTCAAAAAATAAGTCGTACGATGCACAGAGACTTTCAGATGCAGGGTATTACAATATCTCCCCCCGGGAAACATTCATCCCCAAATATGATTCATCTTGGATTGGGATCGGACAAGAATTGACACCTCCACAATGAATTTACAACCAAACTTACCACTACTACAAGGATTCATTTTCCTACAACATAATATACGACATAAAAATACTTAAACGGACTTAAGGAGAAGAAATTTTTTGGAAATAACACTTTACCTTAGGTAGGAACTGAATTAGAGGAAAAAATATGAGGATAATTGTCATTATGTCTGCTTCAGCTTCCCAAGTGTCCCCTTTAACTAATTGAATTCTCCAAAGAACTTTTACTAATGCTATGTCCTTATTCCTTATCCTTCGGACATGCCTATCAAGTATCTCTACATGAATATCTTTGTGCAACAAGTTATCGTTGACCTCAATACTCTCTAGGGGAACTACTAAGTATGGATTTCCAATGCAGTTCTTGAACATTGATACATGGAACATTGGGTAAGCTAAAACTAACTTTGAAGGAAGATTCATTTCATAAGCAACCTCTCCTACGCGTCTCACTATCAAATATGGACCAACAAATCGAGGAGTTAACTTTCCCTTATTTTCAAATCTAATAATTACCTTCATAGGAGACACCTTCAAGAATACCCAATCGCCTACTTCAAACATGAGATCTCTCCTTCTTATATCAGCATATAATTTTTTACGGCTCTGAGCAGTTTTTAGCCTCTCACAAATCAACTGAACTTTTTCCATTACTTCAAGAACAGAGTTAGGCCCAATAAAATCCACTTCACTGACATCACACCATCTTATAGATGACCTACACGTATGCCCATACAACACTTCAAATAGACCCATTTGAATGCTAACATGATAACTATTATTATAAGCGAACTCAATAAAAGGTAGATGGTCATTTCAATTTCCTTTAATTTTAAAACACTTGACCTCAGCATGTCTTCTAATGACTGAATTATGTGTTCAGCCTAGTTATCGGTCTGCAGGTGTAATACAGTATTACGCTTAACCTATGTCTGAAGGCCCTTCTAAAAAGATTGCCAAAACTATAAAGTAACCTGCGTGCATCTTTCAAAAGTGATGGACAAGGGTATCTCATGAAACCTTACTAAATCAGAGAAATAAATTTAAGCACAATCCTCTGTGTTATCTGAAGTCTTGACAGGTAGAAAATGGGCTGATTTAGTCATTCGATCTACTATGACCTGAATTGAATCATGCTACCATCTTGTATGAGGCAGTCCTATGATGAAATCCATATTCACTACCTCCTACTTCCAAGTAGGCGTACTAATCTCTTGCAACATAGCACTCAATCTCCAGTGTTCAACCTTATCTTGCTGATAATTGGGACACTTGGATACAAATTTGACTATGTCTCTCTCAATACCATTCCACGAATAAATTTCCTGTAAGTAATAGTACATCTTAGGATCACCTGCATGAATGGAATACCTCAAACCACGAGCCTCATCTAGTATCATTTTTCTTAACCCGTGTACATTCAAAACACTGAATTTACCTTGATAGCAAAGTACACCATCTCCCTCTAAGGAGAAAATCTCAAACTTCTGTTGCTGGATTGCTTCCATTGTTTGGTTAAGTATGGGATCATTTCGTTGTTTCTCCTTCACTTCCACTACCAAATATGATTCCTAACCATTTTAAACTATTACTCCCCCATCATCAGTGTCGTGCAAACATACTCCCAAATGATCCAACCTATAAACTTCTTTAGCCAATTCCCATTCATCCTTCTTCATATAAGACACACTACCCATAGACTGCCTATTTAGTGTGTCTTCCATTACGTTAGCCTTACCCGAATGACAGAGCAAATTTATGTCATAGTTTTTCAGCAACTCCAACCACTTTCTTGATAAATATTCTACTCTCTTTGAGAAAATACACACTGAAGACTTTTATGGTTATTGAAAACATCAACGTGTACACCATAAAGGTAGTGCCTCCAAATTTTCAAGGCAAAAACCATATCCGTTAACTCCAATTTGTGAGTTGGGTATTGTTTTAGTGATGCTTAAGTTTCCTAGAGGCATAAGCTATCACTTTCCCTTTCTGCATCAACACACAACCTTACCCAACTTAGAGGCATCACAATATACCACAAATTCGTCTAACCCTTCTGGCATTGCTAACACGGGTGCTGACATTAATCTATCCTTCAACTCTTGGAAACTCTTCTTACAATTATCTGACAATATAAACTTCACCTTCTATTGGGTCAACTTAGTGAATGGTGCGAGTATAGAGGAGAAAACTTCAAAAAATCTTCTATAATATCCATCCAAACCCAAAAAACTCCAGATATCAGATGGAGTAATGGATCTAGGCCAATGCTTCACTGCATTAGTCTTTTAAGGATCTACATGAACACCAACCCCTAAAATGACATTTCCCAAGAAGGTAATACATTTTGACCAAAACTTATATTTACTAAACTATGCATACAATTGACGGTCCTTGAGGGTCTGCAACACCATTCTTAAATGGTTTGCTTGTTCTTCCTCACTCCTAGAATACACCATTATGTCATTTATAAAGATAATGACAAATATGCCCAAGTACGGCCTGAAGACCCTGTTCATTAAATCCAAAAAAGTCGCAAGAGTACTTTTTAGTCCAAATGACATAACCACAAACTCAAAATGGCCATACCTCATTCTAAAAGATATTTTTGGAAAGTCTTGCTCCTTAACTTTAAACTGATGGTATTCCAACCTAAGGTCAATATTGGAGAACCATCAGGCACCCTGAAGCTAATCAAAAAAATTATTGATTCTAGGAATGGGATACTTGTTCTTGATGGTAACCTTGTTTAGCTGTCTATAGTCTATAAACATTTTGAGAATACTATCTTTCTTTCACATGAAAGGACTGGATCACCCAACAGAGAAACACTGGGTTTGATGAAACCTTTATCTAAGAGGTCCTTAAGTTGCTTATTTAACTCTTTATGTTTAGATGGAGCCATACAATATGGAAGGATAGAGATGGGATGAGTATCAGGAAAAACATCAGTACCAAATTTTATTTCTCTATCCAGAGGTACCCTTAGCAAATCTTCAAGGAGGACCTCAGGAAAATCATTGACTATGGAGGACCTCAGGAAAATCATTGACTATACAGACTGATTAAACTGGTTAGGCTTCAGACTTAGTATCTTTGACTCGAACTAAATGATAGATACACCCTTTTGATATTAACTTTTTGTCCTTAAGATAAGAGATAAAATGACCTTTGGGAGACACTGAACTACCCTCCCACTAAAAAAACTGCCTTATCAGGAAACTAAAATTCACTATGTAGGAGCTACAATCTATTGATATATAGCATGAATGGAGCCAATCCATGCCCAGAATGATAGCAAAATCTACCATCTCTAACTCTATTAGGTCCTCCAGTGTGATCTTATGGAGAATGGTGATAGGACACTTCTTGCAAACTTATTTAGCAACAACTGACTCACCCACATGGGTAGAAACTGAGAAGGTCTTAGAGATATTTTCAGGACCTATCCCAAATTTTAGAGCAACCAATGGAGTTACATACGAGATATTTTTTCTTGAGTCTAACAACATTATACATTATGATGAAAGGCATGGAGTATGCTAGTGACAACATCAGATGAACTCTCCTTCTCCTAGAAGATTGGTAAAGTAGAGAAATGATAATGGCATTGGACTCCATGGGTACTGGATAATATGCCTTGTGGAAGGACTTGGCGACCTAGATTAGCTAGTGCATTAGTAACTTGAGTGTGAGGACAAATATACCTACGTCCCTTTATAGCATACAGACTCTTCTTGATTCTGTGTACCATATTTCCACAACCATAGCAACCACCCATTTTACCATCAAAAGCTCACCAAGATGGGTTCTACCATACTTTACATATGTCAGGTAACTAGGCCTGCCAACCATATTATTTTGAGACCTGGAATTTGAAGTCCTACCCCACTGTTTCTGCCTGGTTCTAGGTGTGGGGGCACTAGATAAAGATTGCATAGACACTGATGAATAAACCTGAAACTGTGAATGGATCCCCTCTACAAACCTTGGCTGACTATACTTAAATTGTCCAGTCCTAGGCCTCTTGTTTCTTTCTTTTAAATTTTATGCCTCAATCTATTGAGCATCCGTGATCAACTGAGCAATATCCATATCCCTAATAAGCATGACAGTCCTACACTCGTTGACCACCAAATCGGATATCCCTGTAATAAACTTACTCATATGAGCTCTAGAGTCAGATAATAACTCGGGAGCATACTTAGTAGACTGAGTGAACTTAAGAAAGTACTCATTTACTATCATAGATCCCTACCTCAAGTTCATGAACTCCTCCACCTTGGCCTCCCTTATCTCACATAGAAAGAACATGTACAGGAAAGCACTATGAAATACCTGCCAACTCATAGAATCTGTATTCTCTCCCCTACCTTTTGTCCACTAACAACCCAATCATAAGCAACATCCTTCAACCTATATGATGCCAATTCTACACTCTTCTCTACAGTCACATGCATAATCTGAGTAATCTTTTTTACCTCATCAATAAAGAGTTGAGGATCCTCATTCACTTTTGACCCATAGAACTCAGGTGGATTCATCCTCATAAAGTCTTGAATCCTAGCTACAGGAAAATTACCATATTTTTGAAGTAGGACTGCTGCCTGTGGGTTTCCCTGAACATTGGTTTTCATAGCTTGGTCCAACGCTTAAAAGACAACCCAAAATTTAGTATGAGATAGAGGGTCGACATGCAGGAGTAGTTAATCACAGTTTCTATGTACGTTGGCTCAGTGAGGAGGCATATTCTATCATATAAAAGCATGAGCTAAGAAAGATAGAGACAATTGTAATCACGATAGACCATGAAAGAAATGTTGATTCCTAACTCATTTCATAGCTTTTTCTTATAAATATGGCGTGCTTCACATTCATGATCAACTCTCTATGTAACATGGCTTGTTTGACTCCCTAGGACTCTTTAAAATCTTAGGCTCTGATACCAAATTTGTAATGCCCCGAAAGTACCCCTTGGATGTCACACGGTGCCTAAGACTATGAATAGCCCTATGCTAACCCATGATATATATTTAGCTTGGAAACTCAAATTAAAGTGACTAACAAATATATAAACCAAAGATAAATGATTTCATATCTTAATGAAAGTCCTTAACTTGGAAGTCTTTATACAACTCTTTAACTTTAAAACATACACAGTCTGACAATCCTCTACTACTGACTAGAGAGCCATTAGGACAAACCCCTACTGACTCAAACATAAGCAAAAATCAAATACTAAAATACTCTCATCACTGAACAGAAGTCTAATAAGTTTGATCCTTGGACTATGAGGACTCACTAAAAGTTGGAATGTAGGTGATGATGCCCATAGTCAATCATACAAGGAAATGAGCACCAGAACCTACATTATAAGATAATGTAGCACAAAGACATATACATGGGTTCGTACCTCTGGAATGAACTAAGTATACGGGGTGAATGCGTAAGTGAAATGATAACTAAATATCCATATAAGATTTTAAATGATGCATGCTAAGTGTAAATAACTCACCTTGAATTTGAATAAGATAAAAAACTACAAGATCATAAACATGAATGATGAAGCATAACAATAAACTTTGTGAGCCATAACACTTAGTTTCTAAAAGCTTTACTTTTCATTCTTTCTTATGGGGGATTCTTCTAATCGACATAATCCATGTGAGATACCATGGAGTCCAAAATCATAACGATGTTGGGGAGAGCTATTCTATCCTTGCCATCATAACCTTAACTTAAGTGTTCACTGGATTTCATCCACATAAGGAAAAAGATTAACCTTCAATGGCTCGTAGTTTCTAAGAATTAAGGATACGCTCATCCATATTCCCTTCTCGGTGCTAAATACAACCCTAGAATACTAATATGCTCATAATTTATAAAATCTACCTTAAAATAGCATAAGGGTGTGTCGAATGAAAACTAGTTATGCTTCTCTTTACTTTAAATCATAATCAAGATAAACAATTGTGGATTTAATATCTTATCTTAGGAACAAAAGATCAAGCATCTCTATAAATCATGTTATAAAAAGTTAATCGATCTTAAGAGCATAATTTTCTGAGTAGGAGTGTCTCACCATAGGTTGTGAGATAGGGTACAAGTTGTGTTGTCCAACTCGTATGTCAGACAGTCTCAACTTCTCTTGACTCTATTATGGGTACGAGTTGAGGGTACTAGTCATCAGATATGGTTTGGCTTGCATGGTCATATATTGACTAGTGTAGGGGGTCTAATAGAGGTCTAGGATACAAGTGTCAGGTACCTGTCACTCGTATTAGAGGGTACGACTAGTATGGTGGAGTCATACCCACCTATGGGAATTTTATGCAACTAAGTTGGGGGTAAACTGGATATTTCTCTACTTAACCAATTATGACTCTACATTTTATAACAAACTTTGGAGGTTATTTGCCTTATTATTCTATTCATTAACACTTAGAAAACACTCTTTAATTCTCTCTAAGACTTTTGGATAAAAGAAGGCTAGGGTTTCACTAAGGTGATCAAATTAGGGATTGTGTTGGTGATTTCTCTTCATCATCTTCTCAATTTAAGGCAATACACTTTTACCTCATTGTTACAACTAAAGCCATGTTTTGTACAATGTTTTCATGGCATGATTATTACATGATTTTAGGGTTTTCAAATATATGTTGGGGTTTGTATTAAATGCTTGGTTATGATTTTTCCATATTTTAATTATGTTTTTACATTATTTAATGGTGGGTTGGTCAATTGGTAGCATGGGAATGGTTAAGTAGTAATTGGATTTTGATTTGGAAATACTATGTCCCTAATATATTTTATAAAATGCCTATGATAATGCTTTTGCTAGACTATTCAACTTTTAATGGAACTATTGCATGGTATGGTTTGTTAATGGAACCCTAAATGGTATAAAATTTTTAAATGGAATGGTTTGGTGGTCACGGTTATGGTTAATTAAACTCCTTGTGGGATACAATAAAATCCCCAAGTAAACATGTTAATGAACAACTTGCAGAGTACATAGGATTCCCCTAAGAAATTATAATAATGGAATACTTGTGGGGCACATGGGATTCACCCAAGATCACTTGATAATGTAATCTATGGATATATGAGAATCCCTTTACATTTAAAGGTTGTCTAAGGACATTGCTTTCAATCTATAGTCGGTATGACGATACTACTTCTTATAGCCTAGGTTAATAATAATGGAATAATGGTTTGGTTGGTTGGAAATAGTTTTGAGTGGGAAATAATTACAGGGTGTGATAGCTAACTATGAAGGTACGGTTCCAATTGATGGACACTAGAAACTCATGTTTGCTAACATGAGGGGTTGGTATTTCTTTATTTAGTGAGATCTTAATATGAGGAAGCATCATTGGCTTGAGTTGCTTAAGGATTATAGTCTTACTATTCTCTATCATTTGAGCAAGGCTAATATAGTTATGTATGCCTTGAGCTAGAGGTTGAATAGTATGGCTAGATTGGTATATCTTTTGACCCAATAGAGGCCTTTGTCCTTAATGATTCAGTCTTTGGCTAACCAAATAGTCAAGCTTGATTTTTGACACCTAGTATATTTTGGCATTTGTGGAGTCTAGTTCTTCTTTGATGGATATAATTCGGGCTCATCAGGTTGATGATATTAGGATACATTTGGGGTAAGGTTTTAAACTATAAAGATAAGGATAACTCACTTAATTCTAATGGTATTTTGAGTATTAGAGGTTGAATTTTTAGACTGAGAGTGGTGATTAGATTAGATTGATTTTGAAGGAGGCTCATTGTTCCAGTATTCCATCTATTCAATAGTGACTGAGATTTATAATGACTTAAGGCAACATTACTAGTGGGGTGGTATGAGGAAGGATATAGAGGATTTTGTAGCTCGTTGCCTATGTTATGAATAGGTGAAGACTAAGCATTTGAGGTCAGGTGGATTTGTTCAGAGCTTACCTATTTCTTCATAGAAATAGGAGGGGATCACTATGGAATTCTTGATTAGGTTGCCTCATACATCTCGTGGTTTTGATAGTGTTTGGGTTATCATGAATCCATTGACCAAACCTGCTTATTTCATTTTAGTTCAGGTTTTTTTTAGTATTGACAGGTTAGCCCCTATCTCCACGCTTGTGTGACGAACTTTGGTGGTTAGTGGGATCAACATCTAGCATTTGAGGAGTTTGCATATAATAATAGCTACCATTTCAGTATTAATGTGTCTTCTTTTAAGGCTTTGTATGGTATGTATTATCTCTCTCCTATTACTGAGTTTGAGGTTTATGAGATTAGACCTCAATGTATGAACTTGCTTCATGAGTCCTTAGATAGAGTTTGAATCATTCAAGATTGACTTCAGGTGGCTCAAAGTAGGCAGAACCACTTTGCAAATTATAGACTTCGTGACTTAAGATTTAGTATTAGTGATTAATTTTCCTTTGTGTATTGCCTATGAAGGGGTGATGACGTTTGGTAAAAGGTGCCAGATCTCTGGCTATATCGGAAATTTTAAGATTGTTTGAATTATTAGGGATGCAACTTATGAGTTAGCATTGCCCTCAGATTTATCAGTTGTTCATCTAGTTTTCATGTTTCCATGCTTCAATGTTACATTTTAGACTAGTCTCATGCCATTTATTAGGATTTAGTCAAGCTAGATGAGAGGTTATCCTTTAATAAGGAGCCTATCTCCATTCTAGCCAGAGATGTTAGACAATTATATTCTAAAGATATTACCATAGTCAAGGTCTAGTGGAGACACCGACCTATAGATGAGGCTACTTGGGAGGTTGAGTGTGATATGTACCATAGTTATCCTCATCTTTTCACTGATTCAAGTATTTCCCTTGCCTTTAGTTCGAGCTTGAACTAGATTTTTAGTGGTGGATCATGTAAAGACTTAATTTTTGGTGATTTTTATAAATTATTTATTTTTGTGTAATTTGACCATTTTAAACCTCCTCATGGTTGCTTTGTGGTACTTTTGGGTGTTGGAGCGATTGGCATGCTTTCCAATGAATTTCGGTGTGATTTGTGTGAGTTTATAGTTTTTGGTAGCTTAAAAAGTCTTATAGTTGTCATTGGTCAACATTTATTAATCTTTTCAGATGGCTAAATGAGTTATGCTAGTAGATCTATAATGTTGATAGTAGGTTGGTAACATGGTTGATGTGGATCTATGACTTTTATATCTCATTTCAACCCTCAGTTTAGAAAGTTGTAAAATTGGGTTTTGGGGGTCAACACTGTGAAATTGATGAATTTTTGAAAATATGATATCACCATCGAGTCTGGAGTGTCGAATTTGATAGGGTAGTATAGTTTGTTTCCATTCTTAGTATCCTGAATATTTTTTTGGGGTCCATAGAGACTTGGAACTCTTCAAGTCTCTTGCTCGTGCACCACTAAGTTGGTGCGTCACTTATGTGGCATTTTTGTCACTAAAGCAATTTGGCAGTTAGCCAAGGATTTTACCCTTTTTTAAAAACCTATTTTGGAGGTCCGTTTTGACCCCAACTAGAAATTGGGCATTATGGTATCGTCGACTTTCTTTTTACGCATAGATTCTATATTTGTATGTTTAGTTGATTCCTAGTTCGTTCGTGAGGGGAAAGCTCCATATTGAATTCTATTTGGATCAACTTTTTTCTTTCAAGGTAGGTTATGACTTAAATTTATTTAGACTAGATTGGGTAGTTAATATTGGTGTAAAATCATGTTAAAGGTATGGGAACAAATCATGAAAATCGCTATATTATAGTCTTGTGCTTGGTGGGGCCTATATTATTGATATTCAGCAATTTTGAGACATTATTTACTATGTGTGACCTTGTGGGGTCTTATATAATGTTGTTGGACTTGTGTATGTGTAGTTGGTTGTATCTTTTCTAATGAAAAAGCCTAAATGAGAACTTATGTGGTATCAATAGAATATTTCTGTATATTTAACTCTATTAGCATATGGATTTCATTGGATTTCATGGATAGTTTTAATGTTGAGTGAATTCTTGCTCACATGGTTCGTATATTGGTTGTATTTGGAAATTCTCATTCTAGTTGGTCATGAGAAGTACATCCTATTGTCATATACATTCATGAAACATTGATAGCACAGTGGAAATACTGGTAACACTGGCTTTTTTCTAACAGAAAATGTGACATCTTTAAAACTCTCTACCGATGGATTTGTTGAAGAGGAGTTATGGATATTGTTATTGTATATTTGATTTGTATATGGGTTGGAAACCCTCCATGGGCCTTAACTAGAAGAACAAATTGGTAGGTGTCTATGGAGGTTGTGTGACAACCTCAAGCATCACATCATCATCTTCATCATCATCATCTTAATTGCATTTCACACACACACATATATATATTGTGCTCATTTTGTCTTTTATTATTATTGTCTTGATTTGATACTTGTCTAAGCGTATTTTTTCTTCATACTTTTTTATGTGATATCTTTATACTTGTTCTTATTTCTCGTATTTGCATATGGTATATGTGAATATTGTAGAACTATTAGTGGAGACGGTGTAGGCTACCGTTTAGGACATTTTCTGATTGTATATGACGAGCCCATAGTGTGTATTTTATATCCCATATTTTCTACTTTGCTTTGTGTCTATGATACCTACTGAGTATAAGTGGACCGTACTCACCCCTACTATGCCCCTTCAGTATAGGCCCAGGTATGAGTGCACTACATGGGAGCTGATTCTGGTGATATCTGGAGTATATTCGAGTTAGTGATCAATCTATGCTTTCGAAGTTGACCTACTATCTCCTCATATCTATTTCCTATCTTGTTTAGTATTTTCAGAGATTATTATGATCCTTTTGGACTATAATTGTATCTTTACCATTTGAGATGTATTTAGTAGTTCTTACATTATGATACCAAGTTTTTGGATATTATATGGTATTTTTAGTTGTGTATTTTACACTTTTACTATATATGTATGGTTTTATTTTATTCTAAGAGCATAACCTCGGGTTTTGGTAATATCTTTAATTTCATACCAGTTTGGGTGATAGGCTTACTTGCTATAGCTTGTTGTGGAAAGTTCCATCATGACCTTTGGTTTTGGGTCATGACACTCATCGGGTGCTCGTAACCCACTATCTCAGAGAATGTAACTATTATGCTAATTTCAAATATTGAGTGAATTTACTTACTCAAGTCCAACGATTATGGTTTTCATAATTTAATTAGAGTTTATGATCATAACATGTAATGGTACCAAAATTCATATTGAAATATCGGTTCATAACTCAATGGCATTAAGGAACTGGAATATAAAGAAATACACAACATTCATGAACCCTAAGCTCTGAGCAAGGAATTAAATTTAGGAATTGAGTTGACTTTAGGAGTCAATGGGTGAAAGGAGACTGAAGTTGAAGATGAAAACACTAAAGAAATCTTTGAAATTGGAGACTAAAGTTGAAGATCCCTAATTCTTGGGGAAAGAAAATCGCCTAAGTCTCTGTGTTAAAGATAAGTATCGATTGTTTCCTATGTAATAACGGCTTAGGGTATTATTTACCTCAATATTCAGAATTGAATTAGCTTAAATAACATAGTTTTGATGTTAAAAGAGTGGAAAAAGACTGATGTGTCCTCTTAAATTCTTAACTGATATGCTGTCAGAAGAGACGTATGAGACATTCCCACGATCGTAGGACCTTTCTACGATCGTGGGTTGTGTTCATAGTTTAGAGCTAGATATAAGCTTTTTGAACTCCATGAGACGAGTGTTAGTAAAATTGTGGGACCCACCTACCATCATACCTTGGTTCATAGGTTGTAGTATCTAACCAGATCAACTTTAGAAGTGAAGATTGTACCAAAGATCGTGGCTTCCAACCATGGTCATGGTTCACTATCATGGTTGAAAGGTATTGTAGTCAAATTTTAGATGTTTGGGACTATTTTGACAAGATGGGAGCATTGTATGATCATTTAATCTCACTAAGATCATACATATGCTCATAGGTTCTCACTGCTGGATAGTCCTTCACTAAAATGGCCATAATATGTTTCTTCAATATCGAATTAAGGCTAAAAGGGATGCATTGTAAAGGTAATTCAAATATCTATCATCTGATGGGTCTTGGGCTCAATAATACTCCATAATCTAGGAGTTATGCTCATTTTTACTTGACTATCGAAAGTTTTTTCTCAAGGAATCAATTAGTAAGGAAGGTTTTGACTTGGCCATATGCTAGAAGTAACTTGTGGCCTTAATAAATGTCTAAATAACTTCCCATAACACCAAATCATGATGTTTGATCTTACATGTACTTGAAACTTGATTCTAATATTAGCTTGGATTTTTAAGGTTTTACACTATCATAACCTCCAAGTCATCATTCAAAAGAGTCGAAATCCAAAGGTTGAGACAACAAATCTTAACTAAGGCCAAACTCCCAAACAAACCTCACCACCAGATATAAGGCATATCCCCAACGATTCTCACAAGAGTCAAAACTGAAATATTACCAAAGAACATAATCACTACTAAGGAAAACCACATGATAAAGGTACGAGAAATCAAATCCCAATCCACTAAGGTATAATATATCAAGGCATAACAAAAGAATCACCAAGGTTACAAAGAGTACTAATGATAGCCAAAACTTGAACATTAAAAAACAAGAACTTACACTGAATTTGGTCAATCCAATACCTAATCCATGGTGACGAATACTTTCTACCAAAGACATCCACTTCAGTTACCAAAAATGATACACAAGAACATTCTACCAAGAAGAAGCATCCCATGAAGTCATACTAGGCCGAATAAATGTCTAAATGAGAATTTCCTAAATTCACCCATTTTCCCCAACTCTAACTCAACTTAATCATGGACCTCATAATATCAAGAAAAAAGTGCCAAAATCATTATCAATATCAAGGTCAATACCATAACTAGGCAATGGACTATCCAAATCAGAAGGACAATTGTCAAATTTATCAACCTTAGAAATCAGCTATAAAAAAGATAGCCAATGCTAGAATCTCAACAACCCAAAAAAACAATCCTTACTTTTCCACATTAGAAATGGGTAATGGAACTGAATTTCAAACTCTAAAACCTCTCAAAATTATGTATGGCCAAACCCGCCTTCACTTTCATAATCAACTCAACAATTAATCTAACCTCATTGTCACTAGACGAAAACCAACCCAGCAAGTCATCTAAGCCAATTGGATACGAATATTCCAACACTCTTTAAGGTGTAGGAAGCTCCAAATATGAACAACCACAACCACCACTCTTTAACCATAACTAGGACAATATGCCAAAATAAATGGGACTTTAACCCAAGCACTACACCCTAAGGAAATACCATTTAGATCCACTTAATCCACCATTAAAAGAAATAATATATGGGGGTATTCATATGTATGAATCTATACAAAGTTATACAACAACCAACATAATAATATCAAGCCATATAATTATCAATGGGTGTGAAAACCCCAACTCAACTCAAATCGTAAGTAAAAGATAGTAGGTCGAATCGCACCTATATCAATGTAGTTTAAAGTCATAGTGATAACATGAATGAAGGAGTATGAATCTGAGTGTCTTCAAACCCATACTGAGCACCTGAATCACCAACTGAGGTACAAAGAACATTACCTCCAATCAAAGGTTTCACAACTCTATGAAGCTGATCTATATGTGCTGACTGACTAATAATCCCTCCCCAAGGACATTCTTTAGACTAATAACTCTGATTTTTACGTTATAAAAAACCCCTAAAGCTCTAACTTGTCAAGAAACATGATCAGTCCCTAATTGGTTGTCCAACTGATGCTCGTGACACTCTCTACTTAAACAATCATCCTTCCCATAATCATAACATACCTAAGGATCCCTAGGCTGGTGAGAAACATATACTAACTCTGTCTAGAAAACCAAGTCATAACTAGGGAACTTCCTAGGCTAATTACCAACTTTTCCATAGTTAAAACATACCCCTATAACTTTTGGATGCACTACACTTGCTGATCCAAAACTATAGTGACCCTTTAGGTCATTTTCCATATTTATGCTTATTTTTATAATTATATCTTTTATATAGTTTCCCCAAGTTATTTATGACTTGATGGTACTGACATTTTGGTTACCGAGCAGTTCGTTTGGTTTTAGAGGTAATTTCCTGTTTTGATGTCTTTGTTGGTTCCAAATGGTCACCGGGCAAAAACTTCATTCAAATGACCTCATATTCAAATTCTAACTATTCCAATAGCTCTAAAATATTTATTTTAGGCTATGTGGACTCTTGGTTTGGGTTTTGAGGAACCCGAGATCATTTTGACCTATCGATTAGAAAGTTAAGAAAATGGAAATTTGGGTGTGAGACCCAGTTTTCTTTCTAAATGACTTGAGACTGAAACATCAAATTTGGTGTGGTATCATAGCTTGTTTGCATGTACGGGGTTTCTAATGAATCTAAAAAACTCGATTGAAGTTCATTCTAGACTTAGAAAAATCTAGTGCACTAGGATCTGACGAAACCACGTTCAAGAAGGGTAAATCAGGATCTCCAAATGAGTTTTACTTAGATCACAATTGTAAAGGGTAAATTTAGATTATGACATGCATTTTAGGAATGAATATTCGATCGTGATAGCGACATTCAGGTACCTGGTATGGGTATAAATAGACCCTTTTTGCACGATTTTGCCTTTTTTTCATCCATTCCAAGAGAGCTAAAATCCTAAGTAGTGAGATATCTTAAAATTATATTTTGTGGGTGATATGGGAACTTTTATAATACTTATTTATGTGATTATCTTTCGGTTTATGGTAAGATTTAAGTCTTTTCTATGGTAGATTTTCTCATTTCTTATTCAAAAATTCCAAAACCTTAGAGGCTTGATTTAATCCCCAAATTAGCTCCGATTTTACTCATTTTTAAGGTTAATATTTCCTTTATAATTATGTAACATTGGGTTGGTTTTAGAAGTGTGATTTTGATAAGTGGAAGCCATATGAGATTTTGGTATAATTTTTGGACCTGAAGCAGAATGGTGCAATATGGGTATCATTATTCTCATATTGATAAGTAGAATCTGATTTTTATAGATTGATGTATTTTCGAAGCTTCTCAAATTAAGAAATTGGTAATTTAGCAAATCTTTTGAGCTTTTTTGGCATCCAGGTAGGCTAGGTTTTACCCGTTGTTAGATTGAGCTAAATCATAGTGTGTTTATGATATTGTGTTAGATTTGGTATGGGGTTTAAGTTTTGGTGATATAAAATTCAATACTTGAGTTAGTTGGACCATTTAGGCTAATTTGAATATTTCTTTTGTGCATTATTAGCCTAGTTAACCTTTACCTTAGATGGAATTAATTTTGTTGCTCTCTATTGGGAGAGATTTATATCCTTGGGATAGATATGGCTTATTCAACATTTAATATAGGATTTATATACATTATCCCCCTAGACCCCACTTTGTGGGAATATACTGGATTTGTTGTTGTTGTTATATACCTTAGCTTAGTTTGAGGTAGACATTTCTTGGTAAAAAATTTCAAGGATTAGAAGTGGGCTCATTGAGTCATCTTAGGCCAAGACTTGAGTAAATTTTGAAGACTTTTATATTATTGTGTATATATAGGAAATGTTTATTTAGGCGATATTGATATGCCTTGGTACCTGATGGTCATGATGGGTTGACATTCAGAGAAATGATTGTTAATTTTGTTATGAATAATTTGTTGATTAAGCAGATGTTGAGTTTATTGACTATTCTATTGAATAAACCCTTGATTATAATATTGTTTAAGCCATTGATTAGGCTACTGATTGGGCCATTGGTTATGCCAAAGATTATTCTTAATGATTATATTTGCGATTATTCTATTGATTATACTAAAGGCCATGTTTATGGGCTATATTAACAATTATGCTATTGATTATGCTGAGGACAATGCCTATAGATTATATTATTGATTATTATATGGGATATGAAAACACTGATTCAAGTCTGGATAATAATGATGATATCAATTACTTCTACTTGGTGCAAGTCCGGAGGTAGATTATGATAATGATGACGATATTAATGGTATAGGTGATGATATGGAGAATGACATCGATGATGATATTGTTGATTATACCTACCGATTTGAGTTCGGATATACATATTATACCATGATAATATACTTCTTATGATAAGATGATATCGGGGTATGAAACTTGCCAATAATGATTCTACTTAAATTAGAAAATGAGGAACTAGTTATGATATGGATTTCAGTGACACTATCATTAGTTGATAAATGGTGGTTAGTTGATAAATAATGAATAGCTAATTAATGATTGGCTGATAATTTGTGATTAGTTGATAAATGATAGCTAACTGATAAGTGATGGATATAGAATGTTATGACATGAATGAATTCTAGTTGTATGACGTGAGTTGATAAATGACTGTGGTGGGTTATACTAACTTGTTTGTATCTTCCAGGTTTATGGGATCTTACAAAAGGTTATTTACTTTTTCACGCTAATTGGCTTATGGGGCCAATTTTGTAGATATGATTGCATGTGTTGATGATTTATGTTATGTTATGTGATTATCCGATTATCTATGTATTCATGTAAAGTGATGTTAGAGTGACTTTATGTTTATTTTATTACCTTGAATTAGATATATTATCTTGCATTTTATCATACTTATATCATGATTTAGCTTAGTCGGTCGATGATACCTACTATTGCTCCCAAGCGCACACACAAGTGTACGTGTTCCACCCAAGTAATATAGTGTCCTTTTTTAAAGCCAAGTGTTGACTAGTGTAAGAAACTATCTAATTAAATTTCAACTATTAACATTAAATAAGTGCAAACGTAACCACAAGGTGTTTAAAAGTTATAGCTTAATGTAAATTGAATAATGCGGTAAATTAAAGTTCATAGACAATCAATGGGGAAAAAACTAGGGTTATGGTTCTAAGAATAATCATGCTAAGCTATAAAATTCATTGGTGATATTATTTATCATGGTTGTTGGTTCACAGGATCAATGATACGACTATGGATTTTTAGACCTCTAATCGATTATCTAACTTAGCCCCAACAACTACATCATTGAGCGGGGATGCGAGAACTAAGTTAAAAACACTCATAAAACATCACTTAATTTAACCAAAGATGTCACTTATGTATATTACTATCCTAAGTGCAAATCATAACTTCATTCAATTGAATTTACGATCCTGTTCTATATATCCCATGTTCTCCGCTATCATTTATCCTTTAGGGTTTATAATAGAATTAAGTATGTATTTAAGGGTTCTAAATCCATAAAATAGTGATAAAAAGGATAAATAAACAACCAATATTTATAAAAAATCAAAACCAACTCAATTCATAATAACAATACCCATGTTATTGGCCTTAACTCCGGAAAAGGGTGTTTAGATAATCATAGACATAACCGTTATCACAATAAATGAATAATCCATAAACATACCAAATTAATGAATGGAAAACCCTAATTTAAGCATTCTCCATCAATCACTTCAAGTCCCAAGGTCGTCCAATATCCTAACACAAGTGTTTAAGTGTCCTATTTCTAGAAGGACAACATTGGCCGCTTTAACATAGGGGCGTGCCATGACACTGTCGCACCATATAGGCAGAGGGGAAAGAAAATAACATAGTGAAATACTTGAATTGGCCTCATAGTATTATTCCAAGTTTATTCCAGGTCCCTATCGCAGCCCCTAGGCAGCGTGGCACGCCAAGGAGTCCAAAATATCAAAATTTGGTCGAAGTTTATCCCATGCTTTTGTCTTTAAAATCCAAGCTTTGTGGTATTGTTTACATGTGATTTACAACTTGTAAATCAACTATATATCATCATTATAAACTTAAAAATCATCCTAAAACATCAAAAACTACACATTAGAGCTCAAAATAACTTACAATTCAAGACGATGAACTAGTAATAAGCATAGCTTAAGCTAAGAGTACTAGTTTTGTCATTTGCTTCTTAACTTGTAGTTTTGAGTCCAAACTCACTATGGAAACACCTTAAAAACTACAAATACATAACCTGACACTTAGATTCTCCTTTATATCATTAATAACTTATCAATCACAATAGAAATCATCAGAACTAAGCTAAACGAGGTCGGATAGCTATACTTAGGTGAATAAATCCACCTAAGATCATTATAACCTCACACTTAAAGCCTTGTTTTTCCTCGAACAACTCTTCACTTAAGCGTCACCCTCAGGAGAAAACTTCACACTTCAACTAAAAGTAAGAAACTCAAGCCAGTCCTACTATGACTACATATATACCAAGTTCTACACTATAATTTAGAATTCAAGAATACTACTTTAAAACATCCTAACCATAAGAATTGACTCACCATGTTGGAATACTCATGCACATTTCTCAATCAAAGAGATCATACAACTCACCATACTATCATTAAACATGTGCCATCACCCTAAGTGAGTTACCCATATCCACTGACATAGATGCAATTATCATACAAATAGGTATAAATATCAAATTACGCTCACTCCCTAACAGAATTTACAAGTTACACATAATGAACCATAGGCTTGCCCTTCTTGTAATACTATACTAATATCATAATATCAAGACTTAGGATAAAATAGGTCTTTAAGGTTTGTAATGTAGGCTAAGGTATAGGTAGGAACTATTTTAGCCAAGAATTATGACTACCTTCCCTAAGCACATTAAAATACATCACATGAACATTAAGATCAGTCTTTAAGCAAGAAATTTTCACCACTTCTATCAACACACATCTTTTGTTTTTCCCCATATCATTAATCAATTTCATAAGTATCATGGAGGGAGTAGTCTATATTATCTTAGAATAAAATTTTAGCACAAATTTTCTATCTTTTTGTTACTCAACTCTCATCCACAACACATATAATTTTTCAACACTAATAGATACTTTTAGGGCGTCAGTTTTACCTATTTTTCTACTTATTTTCACACCCCATCACTTAATTTTTCTCCAACTAACGTGCTTAGGATATTTCGGTCAAACTAAGTCAACCAATGAAATGGATAAAGGCTACATATGAGGCTACTATCAAAATAGGCTAAAGGCTTAACGAGGCTAACTAGGATTATGCATAAGGGTAGGTAAAAAGGGTATGAAATAAGTCTATCTTTTAAATGCCTATATAATTTCTAAACCCATACTCTTTATTTCTGTTTGCACACATACTAGGAAAATTCTAAACACCAAAACAACAAGGAATATGTAAACAAACCTCACACTTACATGGCACATGCTCAAGTAAAATAGGATTATCATAGACTCTAAACCAAGAAATACATGAATTCTATATTAAGCCAACAATGTTTACGAGTCATAAACTAGAGCCTAGGATTCTCAAAAGTGGTAATTCACACTAAAAACATGATTTTACACATAAAAAACACTTGCATCATGCAATCACACATAGTAGCAACCATAACATCTCACTTATCCTAACACAAAAAATTTATAATTTACACCTAAGAAGGAAAATAATACTTGGTTAAAAGCACACCCCCATGGAAAGAACCAAAAATAACAACCACAGGGAGGGTGAAATGTGCACCTACTAGACTGACCCCAAAATAAAATCAAAAGTAGAGGTAGAAATACTGCTTAAGTCCTCTAGGCCTAGCTATTAGTATTTGTAGACATCAAGAGGGTATGAGGACCCCATACTTTATCTCTGCCTTACTCCTTAGCTCAGGTCTCCATGACTCAGACTTCCCATAAGCCTGTGACTCAACAAAAACACAAAATACATGATGTAAAACAAAAATACTAAAAATAGAACTAACCTTAACTTTGGTTGCCTTCCAAGCAGTGCCTTATTTAGTGTTGCGACATGAACAACATCACTACTCAGTAAAATTACTTCACCCTCCTTCTTTTACTTAGAGGACATCTTCTTATTTGTTTTTGACCTCCTGAGTCAAACTCTCAAGGTCAATCTCTTTAGCAGTAACATCCTTCTCAATCTCATTAATGATCATCTCTTTGGGCTTAGGTAGTGATTTGGCCAACTCAATAATATTGTCCAAAGTAGTCTTTGGTAGTTTAGCTTCTACCACCCTACACTTATCCACTTCCATCACTATAATCATATACAAATATTTGTAGTAGAAAGGTGGATTAAGTTGCCTATAAACTCTAAAAACCATCTTTTCATCATCCAATCTCATTGTGAGAGTTCCCTCTTTCATATCTATCAATGCTCCTCCCGTGGCTCAGAAGGATGTCCTAGAATGATTGGTACCTTGTTATCTACATCATAAGCCATAACAATAAAATCAGCAAGAATTATAAATTTACCAACCTTTATTAGGACATCCTTAATTATTCCTTCTGGCTTTATTATGGTCCTATCAGCCATTTACAGTATCACAGAGCATGGTCTCGGCTCGCCCAAGCCAAAAGTGTTAAACATAGATAGAGGCATCAAATTTATACTCACCCCCAAACCACTCAAGGCATGGACCACTTCACCTTCACCATTCTATATGGGGAGGGTAAAACTCCCTAGGTTCTTAAGCTTTTTGGGCATCTTTTTCAAAACCACAGAGTCACACTTCTCAGTAAGTGCCTCTGTCTCAATATCTTGCAGTTTTACCTTATAGTCATCATGCCCTTCACGTACTTGATATACTTGGACATTTTCTGTAAAACATCTAACAAAGGCAAATTAATGTGAAATTCTTTGAAAATGTCAAAGAACTTTGTAAAATAAGCATCTTTTTGGGGCTTTTTAAACCTCTACGAGAATGGTGGTGGTGGTCTTTTATTCACTTTCTTGCTATCTTTATTTTTTGGTTACTCAGATTTCTCTGCATTATCAATATCTTTCACTGCAACCTGTTATGGAACTAACTCTGCATCTGCCGCCTTGTTTTTCTTTGTAAGTTTGTCACTAAGTTTTCACCACACCTCAAAGTGGTTACCATAACTTTCTTTGGAGGTTCAGTATCACTTGACAAACTACCTTGAGGCCTTGTATTTTGTGTCTATGCTTGTTGCCCCAACTGCTACTCTAAATTTTGCTAAGCCATTTTTTAATTTTTTATCTTAGTATCCATTTTTTTATTTTTGGCTAGGATCTTTTACAGAGTCTCTTCAATGTTACTAGACTGAGTGTTATGCTACTATTGTTAGTGGTTGCTATACCTAGGATACATTGGATGAGCCTTCAAATTTTAGTTGTACGCATTTGTTTAAGTTGGCTTATGTGCACTGCTAACATAATTGATGGATTCAGTATTTACACCATACAAGTCTGTAGAGTGGCCACTATTATAATAAATATCACACCAACCTGGGGTTTGCTACACTCCATTCACTTGATTTGAAGTTTTATTCATACCCAATTTGCTAAATTAGGTCATCATTTAATTTTGTGAGTTTGTGGGATATGTCAGAGAAGGACTACTTCTATCATCCATTAGTATAAGCATTGCTCAGGCTCGGGGTTTGGTTCAACAAACTCCCTATCCCTTGCCAGCTTACTAGTCTGTTAACTTATAAATTAAGAATCCAAGATCAAGGGAAAAGCACCAAATAAATCAAAAAAGTAAAACTAAACAAAGGTAGTTTCCTATTGACAAGTCCCCAACAATGGTACCAAAAAAATTTATTGCTCCCAAGTGCACACACAAGTGTACGTTGTGTACCTAAGTAATATAGTGTCTTTTTTAAAATCCAAGTGTCGATCCCATAGGTGCTAGTGTAAGTAAATATCTAATACAAGTTCAACCATTAAGCTTAAATCAGTGCAAACGTAACTACAAGGTGTTTGAAAGTTATAACGTAATGTAAATTAAACAATGTAGTAAATTAACGTTCTTGGGAAAATTCCAAGGTTAAGGTTCTGTGAATAATCATACTAATCCATAAACTTCATTCGTGAGTGATTATCATGGTTGCTAGTTCATGTGATCAATGATATGACTATGGCCTCTCAAATCTCGAATCGATTATCTAACTTAGCCTTACAACTATATCATTAAGCGGGAATGCGAGAACTAAGTTAAAAGCACACACAACCCATCACATAATTTAAACAAAGAGGAAACTTAAGTATTTTACTATCCTAAGTGAAAATCATAACTTCATTTAAGTAAATTTATGATCATCTTCTATCTATCCCATGCCCTCCCCTATCGTTTATCCTTTCAGGTTCATAATAGAGTTAAGTATGTATTTTAAAGGTTGAGAATCTTTAAAATAGTGATAAAAAGGATTAATAAACTACAACTATTAATAAACAACAAAAACCAAGTCAATCAGTAAAAATAATACTCATGTTCTTGTTATTAACCCCCAAAAAAAAGTGTTTAGCCGATCATGGACATAACCGTAATCACAATATATGAATATATATTAAAATCCATAAACAAACAAAAATAATGGAAGAAAAACCCTAATTCAAATATTATCTATCATTCCTTCAAGTTCCAAGGTCATACAATCTCCTTACACAAGTGTTTAAGTGTCTTATTTATAGGAGGACAACACTGGCTGCTTTTAACATAGGGGTGTGTCCCACCGCTATCGCACCATCTAGGTAGTGTGGCATGCTAAGGAGTCCAAAACTTCTAACTTTAGTCCAAGTTTGTTCCATGCTTTTGTCCTTTATCTACGAGCTTTGTGGTGATTTTTCCATGTGATTTCTAGCTTTTAAATCAACTATATATCATCATGATAAACTTAACAAGATTTATACAATATCAAAAAACACAAATTAGAGCTCAAAATAACTTACAATTTCAAATGATGAACTAGTAATGATCATAGCTTTAGCTAAGAGTACTGGTTTTGTTATTTGCGTCTTAACTTGGTGTTTTGACTCTAATATAACTATGAATACACCTTAAATACTACAAATACATAACTTGACACTTAGATGCTTATTAATACCATTAACTACTCATCAAACACAAGAGAAATCCTCAAAACAAAGTTAAATAAGGTCGGATAACTATACTTAGGTGCATAAATTCACCTAAGATCACCTACTGAGTACCCATTATTTTGGTAATCATACGATACTTTAGTACCTTTTTGGTGCAGATTAGAGTACTAGTAGCACCATTGATCGACATTCGTGTTGTGTTGATTTTCTGAGGATAGGGTGAGCTCTAAGAGTCAGAGTCACCTATTTCCTTCTATTTTACTTATGTCTAGTCTTTGTTTCGAGATAGATTGTATTGACTATTTTATATTCTTGGGCTGTATTATAGATGTTCTTGTATTGGCCCTACCTGGTATTGGTATTTGGTTCTTATGATTAGCTACCCTTCGGTAAGTTTTCTTCTCTTGTTTATTTGTGAATTGTGTTGTAGATTTTTGCTCTTATTGAGCATATCCACCAAATTAACTCATTGTGTTTAGCTTCGGGTTACATTTTGGCTTACCTACTGGTAAGATAGATTAGGTTCCATTATGACTCATAAATTAGGTTATGACAAATTGGTATCTAAGCCTAGGCTACACCCATATTGTTGGTACAAGTAGAAGTGTATAAAAGAGTCATGTGGATAGAAACGATGACATTTGTTTCCTATCTTTGGGAATATATAATATATTCCTAGGAGTTCTTCACTTCTTTTACTCATTTCGTGCTATGAGTCTGAGTTGGTTTATAGAACATTCCTTGAACTTCACTCATTCGTAGATGGCTTGGACACGTGCTATTAGTAATAGAGATAAAGGTCTCGATATTGAACCTAGGGACCCTGTTCCCATTTATAGATAATTCAGAGATTCTGGAAGGCCACCAGATATTTCCCCAGTAAGGGGACAGGATAGGGTGCCACTATTAGGCCTTATTTCCACTCCTAAGCCAGAGATTTTTCTACCCCAGCCAACGGTGGGCTAGGAACTAGCCCAGGCTTCACCAAGGTTTATTTTTTTCTTTAATTATCAAGGATTCTTTGGTTTAACTTTTGGTTTTAGTTAGTGGTGCATCATCTAATGGTGCACAGTCTACAGATCAAAGTGGTATGAGGTGGGGCCATAACGTGTAGTTGTGGCTCCTAGAGTAGAAGTTCCTCCTACACCAGTGATTGATCAATTAGTAGTTGTTCAGCCAGTCATTTCCCAACCTTCTATGTCTACTGAGAAGTAGATTATTTTGGGTATATTCTTGAGATTAGAGATAACTAGGTTATTTTGTGCTTTGGGCAAGGATATATATGAGTTTATGATTTCTTGTGAGGATAGCCTCTATATTTTAGTCCAAGTTAAGGCTCGTGGTATGGATCACACTACCTTTTAGTTGGACTTGGATGTTCAACATTGGTGGAGAGACTATCTTAATTTTGGGTTAGTTAAATTTTCTAGTTCTGGCTCAACTCATGTGACATGCTATAGTTGTGGGCTCATAGTCTCTATTTGCGACAGTGCCCTAGTCATGAGGAAATTTTTGCTCAGAGTGTTCCCTTTATTAAAGTAATCCATCCCTCTTATAGAGATGGTTATCAGGGTCATGGGGTTAGTCCCTAGGATATTCGAGGTAGTTCTCATACAAGCAGGATAGGAAATCGGTTAAGAGCCCAACCAGATGGTGAACGTGGTCAGTTTTATACAAAACCTACTAGACCCGAGGATTAGTCTTCAAATTCTATTATTAAGGTATGATTTTGGTGTGCCATTAGTCGGCCCTTGCTTTATTTGATCTTGGATCCACTTATTCTTGTGTATCTTCTTATTATATTCCATAACTAGAGTTATTTTGGGATTTATTATCTGTGCCCTTGCGTGAATCTACTCTCGTGGGTGATTCTTTAATAGTAGATTGAGTGTTAATATCTTACATTTTGACTGTTAGAGATGTTGATACTCATGCTGACTGTATTGGTTTGGATTGGCTAAATTTTGATATAATTCTAGGTATGGTCTGGTTATCCCACTATCATATGGTCATGGATTATTTTGCCATGACCATTACCTTAGCCATGATCGGCATTGCCCTAGTTATGTGGTAGGGAGTTGTTATCCATGAACCAACAGGGATTATTTCTTATATGTGTGCTAGGAGACTTATTTTTAGGGGTTGCGAGTCTTATCTCGCTTATATTCATGATGTTAGTGTGGAAAGTCTTTCATTTGACTATGTTTCTATAGTTCATGAATTTTCTAATGTTTTACCTACAGATCTACTTGGTATACCTCCTTCCTGTGAGATTGAGTTTGTGATTGATCATGATATTGAGTTTGTGATTGAATATTTTCATTTGACTGCGGTTTGTAGCATTATTTTTTTGGCTGGTTATTATAGATAATTTGTCAAGGGTTTTGCTACTATTTCAGCACCTATGACCAGATTGACTTGGAAGTATGTTCCTTTCTGATGGTCTGAGGAGTGTGAGTTAAGCTTTGGAAAGATCATGGATTTTCTCATGTCAGCTCCTATTCTGACACAACTGAACTAGGGCCTGGCCATGTTGGGTATCTCAAGTCCAATCGGTACTGGACACCACCCCCAATAGCCATACCATTCTGTTTCCTTCACCCTATGTTGGATGAATTTCAAACACATAATAAGATGAGATAATATTAATTTAAAGACAAGATAACAAGTCTAAAATCAAAACTTAAATCCACAACCCATTAACCATACAATACTAATCACAATACCAATACTAATACCAATTCTAATACCAATACTGACATTGCCCATGCCCATAGTAGTCCAACAAAGCCTCTAGCCAGTACAAAAGAATATCCAGTTGGGACATGCCCCTGACCATATGCAAAGTCAAAACTAAAGAAATAATAATGACATAAAAAATCCATAGCATGAAATGGGGTCTTTCAGAGTATGGAAGCTCAGCACTTCAGTCTAAATCAAAAGCTATCGCCGAATCACCAAGTCACTAAGAAGAAGGAGTGGAAGTATAGTCGGTTCCAACATTTCCTGGGGATACAATGCCTAAAGATTATTAGCATGGTCAACTCTAGCATGTTACTCAGGGATAAGGATAAAATAATGCCATTAATTAAAAACCAAATCAAACCTATGGAAATAACTATCTACAAGTACATATAAGCATATATATCATGCGGGGATAGGGAACAAGGTTTAGCATGCATTTTAAAACATTAGCCTGAGTTGAATAGCTTTACTATCATAAATTCTGCCATGGGCTATATGGGTCCAGTATTACCTCCTAAATGGTCCTAGTGCGTGTAGCCGCACGAACTGGAGATATCATAGATAGTCGAGGATTCCCTTATACCCTTCACCCTCCATGATACATATTACATGTATATACTGTAGGGATTTTCTTTTACCCAAGCACATGGTCATCAAGACTAATCCTCATGTCGGAAAACATAAGTTTCCAGTATTCATCCTTTGGACTCACACCTTCACGGCTAGCTATCATAACCCCCATTATTTCCCAGTTAAAACATTTAACACATAACCAAACCACCAATTCCAGGAGTCAATCATTAAATCATTATTAAGTGGTATCTTCATATCGACTATAGCTTGCGAGCAGTGTTATTAAGCCAACACTTAGGGGATTTTTATGTACCCTGCAGACTCTATTATTAAAATTAATTGGCAGATTCCTGTGTACCCCACAATATTTTCAAAAACATCCTTAACCATTTAACCATTTATTTCATGCATTAGTTTTAATAATAAATCAAACCAAACACTTTGGGGATTACATTGTACCCCTAATTCAAATTCCCACCTTTCAAAGAACTATAAACCAATTTTGCAGCACAAGGTTGGGGTTAAACCACTTCAAAAATCACAATTTTAGAGAAAGTTATTATTCTCAAGTTCAAGCACTATACCCATGCACCCACATGTTCAAAGACATATTTAAAATATGGAAAGCCATAATTAAACCATGAGAAAACATTATTCAGCATAAGAATTCAAAACCCCTAAACTTTATTTCAAAACCATATTAATATGATGAAATCCATATATTAAAACATTTTTTATTAGTAAAATAACAATGAGGGAGGAGCAACAGTCCTGAAATACCAAGAAATTTGAAGAGATAACACCCTTAGAACCCTAGATGATCACTATCTTTTAAACACTAGCCTTAGCTTGAACAAATAGTTTAAGAGAGAATTTTGAGAGTATTTTATTGGGAATAATGTGATAATGAAGTCCTAAGGAAGGTTTTAAGTCATGGTTTCCAAGGGGTTATAGTAGGAAATATATAGAGTGCCCTCAACTTAAAAGCTAAGAAAAACCCACCTTTGGCTACGAGTCAAGACCTTAACTCGTACCCACACCTTACTACTCATGACCATAAGTCATAACAAAGATAATCCCCAAGACCCCTATTCACTATCAACCTTAAGACTCCCACCCAACTCATAACCTGACCCTATGACTCGTGAAGTCTAGTCGTAGGCAACACAGAACTCAAATGGGTTAGGTACTGGACAACCTACAATTTTATATCATGACTTGTAAACTATCCTCATATCTCTTAGTGAGCACCTCGTACTCAGAGAAGAGTTAAGATACCAACTTACTAATTTAGTTATGGCTCATCCAAATGACCCATCACTAGTCCTTACGACTCGTATCCCCAAAGTCATAAACAAGGCAAAAACCCAAAGACCATCCACTAGACACCCTAAGTCTAGGGCCATCTAAACTGTCAATACACCGTACAACTCATATATTCAAGTCATAATCAGGCAGTGATCTAAAATCTCAAGAAATTTTCAAGGCCCAAAATTTGGGATATTTTATAATCTATCTCTTTCTATAGATTGTGCAGGATTTATCATCTATTGTGATGCTTCCAACATTGGATTGGGTTATGTGTTGATGTAGTAGGGTTGTGGTATTTGTTGTGCTTTAAGGCAGTTTAAGGTTTACGAGCACAACAACCCTACTCACAATTTAGAGTGGGCGGTGGTAGTTTTTGTAATTAAGATTTAGAGGCATTATACATATGGTGTGCATTGTGAGATTTTCATTGATCTTTGTAATCTTAATCATCTTATGTGATAGAGGGAGATTAATTTTAGGTAGCATAGATGGATGGAGTTCCTTAAGGATTATGATATCTCTAGCTGGTATCATCCGAGCAAAGTAAATGTGGTAGTAGATGCCTTGAGTCTAAAAATAGTGAGTATGGGTAGTTTGGCTTGTATTATAGTTTCTCAGAGATTATTTGCATGGGCCATTTAGTCATTAGCCAATTTGATAGTTTGCCTTGATATTTTAGATCATAGGAGGATTTTTTTCTAGTGTTAAGATAAAGTCTTTGCTTTTTGGGTAGATTCGAGATCGTTAGTTTAAGGATGGTAAACTTCACTTCATTCATGATCAAGTGTTGAGTGGTGAGTCGATGATGACCATCATCAATTTTGAGGGTGTCTTGAGGTTTAATAGTTGCATTTGTGTTTCTAGGATCGTTGACTTGATTCAGCTAATTTTGCTTGAGGCTCACAACTCTAGATATTTTTTTTACCCAGGTACAACTAAGATATATAGAAATTTGAGATTACATTATTGGTGGAGTGGTATGAAGAGGGATGTGGCAGACTTTATAGCTTATTACCTTTGTTTTTAATAGGTGAGGCTGAGCATTAATGACCAGGTGGATTGATTTAAAGTTTTCCCATTATTGAGTGGAAGTGGGAGTACATTACCATGGATTTAGTTAGTGGTTTGCCTTAAAATTTTTATGGTTTTGATAGAATTTGTTTCATTATAGACCGATTGACCAAGTTGCCATATTTCATTCCTATTCAAATGACTTCTAACGCCGAGAGGTTGGCCTATATCTATGTTGGTGAGATAGTTCATTTGCATAGTGTGTCTATTTGTATTATTTCAAATTGAGGTTTTGTGTTAACTTATAGCTTTAAGAGATATTTTTAGGGAAAGTTGGGTACTCAGGTGGATCTTAGTACAGTCTTCCATCCACAGACAAATGGCCAGTTCGAGCAGACTATTTAGGTCCTTGAGGATATGCTTAGAGCATGTATTATGGATTTTAGAGGTCATTGGGAGCAACACTTAGAATTGACAGAGTTTGATTATAACAACAGTTATTATTTGAGCATTGATATGGGGCCTTTTGAGGCTTTATATGGTAGGGGATGTCATTCTCTGATTAGATGGTCTGAGACTTCTGAGATTAGACCCCATGGTACCGATTTTCTTGAAGAGTCATTGGATAGAGTTAGGTTGATTCTAGATAGGTTAAGAGTAACTCATATTAGGAAGAAGGCCTATGCAGACCGTAGGATCCACACTTTGAGATTTAGCATTGGTAATCAGGTGTTCCTCTGTGTGTCTCCCATGAAGGGTGTAATGAGGTTTGAGATAAAGTACAAGCTATGCCCTAGATATATTGGACCTTTTAAGATACTTCACATTGTTACTGAGGTGGCTTATGAGTTAGACTTACCTTCAAATTTTTCTGCTATCCATAATCTTCTATGTTTTTATGTTATGGAGATACATGCATGATACATCCCATATGCTTAGGTGGGTGACCATCCAGTTGGATGAGCGGTTGACCTTTGTAGAGAAATCTGTGCTCATTTTTGGCTAGTGATGTCAGAAGGTTGCGCACTACGGAGATTTCTGTAGTTAAGGTTCAATGGAGGCACCACCCAGGGGAGAAGTATACTTTGGAGATCAAGAATGAGTTGCGTACCCAGTATCCTCACTTTATTTAGGCTTTACGTACATCCAAATCCTTAACTTTTATGGATGAAAGTTCCTTTAATAATGGATATTGTAACGACCCTTTAGGTCATTTCAATTTTTTTGCATATGTTATTGTTAGAGCTTTTCTATAGTTGACCCAATTATTTATGACTTGATAAAACTGACTGTTTGGTTATCGGGCAGTTAGGATTTTAAAGCCAATTCCCTGTTTTGAAATCATTTTCTAGGTTCCAAATGGCCACCAGGTGAAAACATAAGTCTAATGACCGCGAATGCAACTTAACTATTCCAGCATGTAACACCCAGCATATTTTGGGCTAGAATTCAAACCGTCACTCCTATGCGTATAGACCCAAACCTAATTATTCCTTGTTAATATATGCATTATGATCAATTATCTTTTGTGGGAATACCTTTAGATATAAATTGAGGTCACAAATATCTCCTAACTCAAAGACGAGTTGAGAACGCTCCTATTGATTAAGTTTTATTAAATGATTCAGCTTGTGTCAATTTTAAATGACTATTACTACTTGTACATAATGAGTTACGTGTCCTACCTTATATCAAATAAAAGGTATTTGAATCTTTTTTTCAACGCATTTTGTTTCACCTTTAGCCGATATTGGAGCGAAAAGTTATACTCATTTTACTTCAGCATGTTTTTCTGTCAATAAAGTGATGACGTGAGTTGGTAAGCTGTCAACTATGTGACGACTTATCAGCCAAGTCGTTATCCCAAACCATAAACCCATAAAATTAAGATCCTAAGTGATGACCTGAGCTGATAATCCATCAATTATGTGATGACTTATCATACCAAGTTGCTACCCATGACCAGACTTGATCAACCTCACCCTTAAATGGATTCGGAGGGGTATTTTGGTGTTTCCCCTAAACTCCCATGACTTAAATCATCAAAATCACTTACATAGCCATCATAAATCAGTTTTGAAAACCCCTAATCCTTTTTATTCAGAAGAACAAGATTAGGGTTTCATCTTAAGTTCCTTTTCAAAAAACCTCAAAACTCCATTACTCCTTCTTAAAGATAAGCAATAATATAAGATTTCTAATCCAAGAAGTTCAAGAACGTTCCCAAGAACATCAAATTCAAGTCATTCTCTTCAAGAAAGAAACCAATAATTTAGCATCATAATTCAAGTATCTCAAGAAAGCATCCAAGATCATCTCCTAGGGTTTCAAAGTCAAATTTTCTACATCCAACCAAGTCTATTAAGGTATGTGGGGTTATGACCAAGGACAATCCTTTCTCCCTTATGCACAGAATTGTAATTTTCAGCAAATTTCTTATGATTTCATATTAGGGTTCGTACCCAATTATCAATATTTGAAGATTATGAGTTTACAAGTGATTGAATGTTGAAGTGCATGACTATTTTCATATATTTATGCATGTAATATGGTTTTTCAGATCTTCCAATTTAGTTTTAAAGCATGATATTGTCATTCTTGATTTTATTATGTTGATATTGAGAAGTATTTCAATAGGTATATTGATCTTGATGTTTTTTTTATGAACTTTCATGAATCTAAAGAATGGGTCATGAAGACCTATTTTGAGTATTGATGTTTTGAGAACTCATGCTTTTAAGCACCCTGAGATTAGCCTATTTTTAGATATTCATATAGTATTTGATCTTCAGATTCTCAGCTTAGCTATGGAATCTACTTTACATATTTATTACAGATTTCAGAAATTAGATAAGCTTTGCTTACAGATTTATTCAGATAAATGCCTAATTGGTTTCATAATGAACCATTATGCTAGTTTTTTAGAAGTAGATTTCCAACAGAATGAGCATATAAGTAAGGGAGTAGTATTTAGCATAGAGCGGGAAGTGTAGGATTAGCGTGCCCTATCTTTTATAGAACTACGTATCCAACGTATGTACCAATTCTAATTATTCCCATTTCTGTATGGACGACAAATATAGATATGATCACACATCTTAGGTTATACTCTTGGCAAAAGTATGACACATCTCGCTAATGTGAGGTTTTCCCTTTATGGGAACAAGGCGTTAGACTCTCCCTAACTTGGGTAAGACGTTGAACTCTATGATAGCTTACATGGATTATGTCGATTAGAAGAACCTCCCTAATAGAAAAGTTTTATAGAATAGTTCCTAATAGAAAATAATAATAGAAAAGCTTTCAGAAACTAAGTGTGAAGGCTCAGAGTTTTACTCAAATATTATCTTACATAACACATCAATTATTATATTTTAGCTTTTAATCTTTAGATGATAAAGGTAAGTCCTTTCTATAGTTAGCTTGAGTAATTTGAAAACAGAATACAAGTACAACTTTTAGAACTAAGTGTTATGGCTCACAAGATTTGTATAGTATGCTTTATCATTCATGATTTATGATTTTCACTTTCAGTTATTCAATCCAATGTGAGTCATTTACACTTAGCATGCATTATTTGAAAATCTATGAGTATATATACAGTTATTGCTTTACTTATGCATTCACCCCCATATGCACAGTACATTCCAAAAGTACCGATCCACAAATATGTCTATGTGCTACTTTGTCTGGTAATATAGGTACAAGTTGTAGTATGTACAGTCAAAATCAAACAATTGCAGATCCCTGTCAGCAGATAATGAGTCCTCCTACTTTGGGGAATTTAGTTAGATGTTATTTATGTACTTTACTTTCTTACTCATATTAATTGACTAGTTGTAGTTGGAGTCGTGACCCAGCTATCTATAGTCCATATAGTAGAGGCTTCATAGATGTCAATTAGAGTCAATCATGTAATTTCAGTCCCCTTTTTTCATACTTTATCAGAATATATAATTGTATCAGTATTGTATTTTTATAGGTTCCATCATTATTATGTTTCTACACATTAAACTAAGTTATTTTATGCATATTTAATCAGTTGCTTAACAGTATCCAGTACATTAGTTAGCTTGGGATCACTTATGGTCTTAAGCACCGTGTGGCATCGCAAGACTATTTTTGGGGCATTACAAACTTGGTATCAGAGCATAGAGTTTAAGTATCCTAGGGTATCTGTGAATCCATGTCTAGTAGAGTCTTGTGCAATGGTACAGATATGTCTGTACTTTTCTTCGAGAG
Organism: Capsicum annuum; assembly: GCF_002878395.1. Taxonomy (NCBI): domain Eukaryota; kingdom Viridiplantae; phylum Streptophyta; class Magnoliopsida; order Solanales; family Solanaceae; genus Capsicum; species Capsicum annuum. Next base: position 45,422,468 of record NC_061116.1, read on the forward strand.
GCTACAAGACAGTTAAGAAAAAGTTTCCCTCTTTTTTACTCTAGATCGTACAGTAAAGTTGTTCTCTTAGAATCTCCTATCTATTTGCATGTTACCCTAAAATTCATCATCTATGACTTATTCTTAAGATAATACAATTAGCAAGTTTCAAATTCCTCCTAAGATAATGCTCTCCGATTCACTATTAGTAACTTTAGAAGTTACACAAGGGGCTTGAGAGAAGCTCGTCAGCGTGTTATAAGTCCCTAAAGTTTAAAGTTATGTCCTTATGCATATGAGTTATTCAATTAAGACAGAATGAGATATGTTTTTATATTCCTCCTAATTTTTCAATACAAATAGTGCTCATAAGAGGAGATAGTATAAACCTAGAATGTTTAATAGAGTTTGCATTCAAGTGATATTGTGACCTAGAGTATTATGATTTATATGTAGTAGAACCTTCTTATAGTTGGAAGTATGTGTATAGAATAGTAGTGACAAGAAGAGTGAGAATGATAATTGATAGAAATTATAAGGATAAACTTATTCATATTATCGAGTTGTGTTAAGGTAATATATCCTTATGTGTTAGTATAGTGGAAAGGTAGAGAAGGAGTTACTAGTGAAGATGGATTATTGGTTGCTTGAAGTACGTAAGGATTTATTGATGGTATTTATTGTGTTGAAAAGTATAGGATATTAATGAATTGTTTGTGGTTTAATATCGTTAATTTAGGCTTCCCTTAAGGTTGCAAAAACGAGTATAGTTGAAACTTATAGAGCTATGATACTAACTTAGGTGTATAAAAGGGTAAATAGTAATGATGTATAGAAGGAGGATGTGTTAATAGAGTATAAATAAGATAGGTCATATGATTATGATCGATTATTGTTGTTATGAAGTTCCAATGGACTAGTGTTTCTTGATATTTTATTTTGTAGCTTCCATGCGAGAATTGTATGTATGGTGAGTTTTTCAATCATGTTTAGCACTAGACATTAAGTTTGAACTTTTGATAGTCATCAAGGTGGGTGAAATAATTTCTTGGTTAGTGTGGCTAGTTGTATGAAGTGGTATAATAGGCTTGAATAGTGCGCACAAGAGTTTAAGTTTAGTTATTTGTAATTAAGTATGATTTTGTAAGTATGATGTTGGGTATGTTGGTGTAAGTTTAGAGATATGATATTAGTAGACTATAAAAGAAGTTAGTATAGTTCAGCAAGGGTTTGGAGATATCCATGTTAAGTGTTAGAATCTAAGTTGGTCAGTGTTAAAGTTGTTATATGATGATTTTTGGGGCTATAGAAATCTAAGAGTTGGATGTCAGAAGAAAGTTTTAGTAGTGGGTTTCACACTTTAAGGTGTAGTCTTTCAGGGTAAGTTTTTTATTTATGAGTATTGTTATACTGTAGACTCTGGAGTAAAGGGATTGCAGTTTAGATTAGAGTTAGTAAATGGTTTCATAGACTTAGAATGTTAGCTTTGATCTACGGGGGAGATGGTAGAATGAAGAACCGAATCATGTTTTGAGAATTAAATTATGTTATATGTCAATAAGAGTTGCGATGAGATAATGATCCTTTCTTTCTCTAGAGTATTCCTTGGATTTCAGTCGTTATCACATCATATTCAAGTCATGTGTGATAGATCCATGCGAAAGGCCAATGATTACACACTTCATGCATACTCAAGTCCATTCTCAACTTCTAGTAAGTAAGTACCAACTTCACTCTGTGATTCGAGTTATCCCTCGTGAATCTATGAACTGCGTCTTATGTTGAATAGCTTATGATAAGTATGAACTTATGTTTCAGAGTATGATCAGTTCTCAAAACTCATGATCCTAGCGAAATTTAGATTTATATCCTGGATGTCCTCAATTTGTATCTCTTTAATGAATCCATGACTTTAACATTCTATTTCTCGGGCCTCAGCTAAGAGTCCAAGTTATGTATAGTATTTTTTCATGCTTTAGGTCCTCATGTGTTAGCCCTTCAGTGACCTCTTATTATGTTAAGATAGTGGTAATGATAATGGATAAGCAATGGTTTATATGAGAGGTAGTTGATAATCTTTATTAAGAAAGATTATTTATGTTTTCTATCTAAGGCTGGAGGATGAGGGAATTTTGTGGTAAATCTTTGGTATATGCCATAGTTAGTTGAGAATTCTGGGTATGTCTTCTTAATGCATAGTGAAATAAAGTTGTTATTGATAGAGGTTTAGAAAATATGAGAAGTATGCCTTTATGGGCGAGGTAGAGGATGAGGGAATTTTGAGGTTAATCTTTGGTACATGCCATAGTTAGTTGAGAATTCTGGGTATGTATTCTTAATGCATAGTGAAAGAAAGTTGTTTTTGATAGAGGTTTAGAAAATATAAGAAGTGTGCCTTTATGGGTGAGTGTCTTCAAGTCCATATGTAGTTATAATGATAGGCTTGAATATCATGTTGGGATATAAGTGGAGGAATGCAATATGCGCTAGTGAATCCATAGTAAGAGTTCCAAGTTAGTCATTGAAGTGGTAAGGCATGTTATGCTTAGGGTTTGAGTTCTAAAAGAGTCATAGGATATTGAATTATGTGGTTTAGACTAGTATTATGGTGTGTGTTGTACCTTTTGATTTCAAGTTAAGCTTGATCATTGTGAGAGGATTTAGTTTGGTTAAGACTTTAGTAGATGGAGTTATCAATGCCATTTGAAGATTTATAAGTTGAATCAAATGGGTATGGTATTTAATGGAAATAGTATAGTTGAGGGAGTATTTGAGAAGTGTTGCTAAGCTTAGAAGTAAGAAGTTGCATTTCCTAAAGCCTAGTAATTCTACCCTAGCTTATGAGTTATATGTCTATGTCCCATGTTACAGAATTATAGCAATGTTACGACTCCTTATTCAGATATCTCATTCAGATCATGCCTAAGAATTCTTTTCTCCCTAATGTTATTAAAACTTATTAGAACGAGAGTTGAAGAAATACTCTAGTTGAGTATAAGCTTTCAGGATAATTCAGTCCGTATAGCCTGCAATCTAGCTTAGCAATCAAGCAGATAAGCTCCTATAAATTTCGGAATTTCCATTTAGTCTTACTACCCAAAGTTTCATGAGTAAAGACATTCTATGAGGAAAAATGTTTGCATTCATGCAAATTATGAATTCCACTCAGTTCATGCACCAGTTTCAGATGCAGCTATTTAGTCATGACTCAATTCATAAGTGTTTAGTTCAAAACCTCAATTTTCCAAGTATTCCATCTTGGACATTGTAATATTCTTGTAAAATATTGGTCTCTTTACCTCATGATTCGTGCTTACATAATGTACTTGGCGATGCCATGAAGCCATTTTCCATTGATTCTTATACGTGTCTTGTTAAGGAGTAATTCCTAAATGAGAAATTGCATACTCTATTCCATCCTTAGTAAATCTAGGAATTTTAATATATCAGTTAGCACTTTGCACTTCTATATTAGTGATTGTATCATGGAAAGTTCACATGAGTTCTGCACTCCCAGCATGAATCAGTTCCTTATAGTCAGTAATGTAAAGTCAGCTCAGAAATTAGCTTCATGATAGAATTTGTAAAATTTCAGCTCAACTATCCCCTTCATTAGCATACATGTCATGTCTTCATTATTCCATACTTTTAGTGTTTCAATAATTTCCTACCCATCATTCGAGGACGAATGATTTCAAGGGGGAGATAATGTAACACCCTACATTTTTTGGGCTAGAATTCAAACCGCCGCTCCTATGCGTATGAGCCAAACCCAATTATTCCTTGTTAATATATGCATTATGATCAATTATATAGTGTGGGAATACCTTTAGACATAAATTAAAGCCACAAATATGTCCTAACTCAAAGACGGGTTGAGAATGCTCCTATCGATTAAGTTTTAGTGAATGATTCAGCTTGTGTCAAATTTAAATGACCATTACTCCTTTTACATAATGATTTACATGTCCTACCTTATATCAAATGAAAGTTCTTTAAATCTTATTTTCAACGCATTTTTTTCACCTTAATTCGATATCGGAGCAAAAAGATATACTCATTTTACTTTAGCATGTCTGTCTATTAACTAAGTGACGACCTGAGCTGATAAACCGTCAACTATGTGACGACTTATCAGCCAAGTCATCAGCCCAAAGCATAAAACCATAAAATTTATTTCCTAAGTGACGACCTCAGCTGATAAGATGTTAATTATGTGATTACTTATCAGACCAAGTCGTCACCCATGACTAGACTTGATCAACCTCACCCTTACATGATTTTGGAGGGATATTTTGGTGTTTTTCCTCAAATCCCATGAGTTAAATCATCAAAATCACGTACATAGACATCATAAATCAGTTTTAAAAACCCCTAATCCTTTTTATTCATAAGAACAAGATTAGGGTTTCTTCTTAAGATCCTCTTTCAAGAACTTCAAAACTCCATTACTCCTTCTTAAAGATAAGCAAGATTCTAAGCTTCCTAATCCAAGAAGTTCAAGAACGTTCCCAAGAACATCAAATTCAAGTCATCATCTTTAATAAAGAAACCAAGAATTTAGCATCACAATTCAAGTATCTCAAGAAAGCATCCAAGATCATCTCCTAGGATTTCAAAGTCAAATTCTCTACATCCAACCAAGTCTATTAAGGTATGTGGGGTTATGAACAAGGACTATCCTTTCGTTCTTGTTCCCAAAACTATCGTTTTCAGCAAATTTCTTATGATTTCATATTAGGGTTCATAACCAATTATCAGTATTTGAAGATTGTGAGTTTACAAGTGATTGAGTGTTGAAGTGCATGACTATTTTCATATATTTATCCATGTAATGCGGTTTTTCAGATTTTTTAATTTTGGTTTTAAAGCATGATATTGTGATTCTTTATTTTATTATCTTGATATTGTTGAAGTATCATGATGTTTTGATATGAACTTACATGAATCTCATGAATGGGTCATGAAACCCTATTTTAAGTATTGATGTTTTGAGAAATCATGCTTTTAAGCACCCTGATATCAGGGTTGTATGGACTCTCTCTCTAACAGCTCTCTGTCTTTCCCCCTACCCTCTCTTTCTCTCTCTCCCCCAGCCCCCGTCGCTGTCACCGACCCTCGGCGCCGACCCGACCCGACCTCCGGTCCCCGGCGCTGACCTCCGACGCCACTCTAACAGCTCTCTCTCTCTAACGACTCTCTGTCTCTCTCTCCCTACCCTCCCTCCCTCCCTCTCGTCCCGGTCCCCGGCCCCCGTCGCCGTCGCTGACCTTTGGCGCCGACCCGACCCGACCGTCGGCCCCGACCTCCGGCCTCCGACGCCGACCCCCGTCGCCGCTCCCCGCCACCCTCCGTCGCCGACCGCCGGTTCCAAGCCGTCCCCCCTTCCCCCCCGCTGTTCATACCCCCCCACCCATCCTGTTCTGTCCATACCCCTTCTCCCTCGGCGGGGTACACCAGCCCTCCCCCCCACCTCAGCCTCCAGCCAGTCGCCGCCCGGTCTTCAGCCGCCAACTCGATCTCCAACAGCCGAAGCTCGGTCTTCAGCAGCCGCAGCTCCGTCTCCAGCAGCCGCAGCTCCATCTCAGCACCAAAATCCCCCGGAAGCCGGTCAATACTGGGATTGGTTTTCGGCTTGGTCTACAACCATAATCTGGTGACTTCTAACCTTTGTTTTTTCATTATTTCATATTTCATTTTATTTCATTATTTCATATTTCATTCTTCGTATTATGCTAGTAGTAGCCTCTGTACCTTGACTTGCGTGGGATTTATTGATATTGTCTGTTGTCTGTTGTTGCTGTTGCTGTGGTCGTTTCTTGCACTGCTTTGAATTGGGTTGTCGGCTGGGAATCTGTATTTGGGGCTGTGGGTGTTGAGTCCAGTGGGGTTTTCCCCCTAATTGAGTATAGTTTTGTTTCGGGAGTTTTTCTTTGAATTTGTGTGAGCCTTGTATTTCCTTGCTGCTACTTTGATACTACCACCGTGTATATCTTTATATTTTCTTATACTTCCATGTAGTTGTGGCTGTGGGCGGTAATGGGTAGATAGGGTCATGTCCGAGGGGATTGGGGCGTGGGGCCGTGGTAGGGGTGGGGGATGAAGAGAGGGCGGAAGTGGGAGGGAGTCCAAGGTTTGGCCGCGGGGGGGGGGGGGGGGTAGTGGAGGACGTGTGGATAGTGACGGTAGGCTGAGGGTTGGGTCTTAGAATATAGGGACCCTTCAGGGTAAGTCCATAGAGCTTGTGAAGATTCTTAGGAAGAGGAGGATCAACAGTGCGTGTGTCCAAGAGACCAAGTGGGTAGGGTCTAAGCCTAAGGATGTGGATAGTTACAAGCTGTGGTACTCTGGGAGCGAGAGGCGTAGGAATGGAGTTGGTATCTTAGTAGATGAAGAGCTTAGAGGTCAAGTAATGGAGGTGAAGAGGATCAACGATAGGTTGATGACTATTAAGTTGGTCATTCGGGGGTTTACCCTGAACGTGTGTAGTGCTTATGCGCCGCAAGTGGGATCGTAGAGGGAGGAGAAGATGCGGTTTTGGGAGGCTTTGGAGGAGGTGGTGAGAGGCGTGCCTAGTTCGGAGAAGATTGTTGTAGCAGGGGATTTCAACGGGCACATCGGGGCGTTACCGGGAGGCTTTGGTGATGTGCAAGGTGGTTTTGGTTTTGGGGAGAGAAATGAATAGGGGGCGACCCTATTGGAGTTTGCGAGGGCCTTTGGGCTGGTGGTGGTGAACTCGGGCTTCCCGAAGTAGGACGAGGACCTGATCACCTTTCGAAGTGCGATAGCCAGGACCCAGATTGACTTTTTATTGCTTAGGAAAGGGGATAAGGCATTGTGTAAGGACTGTAAAGTCATCCCGAGTGAGAATCTTTCGACCCAGCATAGGCTCTTGGTTATGGATTTGGGTATAAAGAAAAACAGAAAGAGAAGGAGTAAGGAGTGTAGACCTAGAATTAAGTGGGGTGGCCTGACGCCAGTGAATGCGTGGGAGATAGGGGAGAGGTTGGCGGGAATGAGGGTGTGAGAGTGTAGGGGGGACGTGGATAGTATGTGGGACAGGGAGGCAAGGTGCATCAGGGAGAATGCAAGTGAGGTGTTGGGTGTTTCTAGGGGTCGGGCCGGGCACCATCGGGGGGATTGGTGGTAGAATGAAGAGGTGGAGAAGAAAGTGGGGACCAAGAAAGGGGCGTATGCTAAGTTGGTGGAAAGTAAGGACGAAGAGGAGAAGTGGGTAAATAGGAAAGAGTACAAGCTAGCGAGGAAGGAGGCTAAGTCAGCAGTCACGGCAGCTAAGACGACCGCTTTTAAGAGCTTGTATGCAGGGTTACAGGGGAAAGGAGGGGAGAAAAAGTTGTTTAGACTCGCTAAGGCTAGGGAGAGGAAGGGTCGTGACCTTGATCAGGTGAGGTACATTAAGGGAGAGGATGGGAGAGTGTTGGTGGAGGACAGCCACATTAAGAAGAGATGGCAGTCGTACTTTCATAGGCTCTTAAATGACGAAGGTGATAGAGCTATTGTGTTAGGGGAACTGGAGCACTCAAAGGAGTGTCGAGATTTTAGATATTGTAGACATTTTAAGGTAGAAGAGGTTAGACAGGTTGTCCGCAGGATGCGAAGGGGTAGGGCGACGGGGCCGAATGAGATACCGGTGGAGTTTTGGAAGTTCGTTGGAGAGGCTGGTGTAAGGTGGTTGACTGGATTGTTTAATGAAATCTTCAGGATGGCAAAGATGCCCGAGGCTTGGAGGTGGAGTACCATGATTCCTCTCTATAAGAATAAGGGGGACATTTAGAGTTGCAATAACTATAGGGGGATTAAGTTATTGAGTCACTCTATGAAGATCTGGGAGAGAGTGGTCGAGGTGAGGCTGAGACGGATAGTGTCTATTTCGGAAAACCAGTTCGGATTTATGCCCGGCCGCTCGACGATAGAGGCAATCCACCTGGTATGAAGGTTGGTGGAACAGTATAGGGAAAAGAAGAAGGATCTGCACATGGTGTTTATCAACCTGGAGAAGTCTTACGACAAAGTCCCCAGGGAAGTGCTTTGGAGATGCTTGGAGGTGAGTGGAGTACCGCTGGCATATATCAGAGCAATTAAGGATATGTATGATGGAGCGAAAACCCAGGTGAGGACGGTGGGAGGAGACTCAGAGCATTTCACTGTCCTGACAAGATTGCATCAGGGATCTACTCTTAGTCCCTTTTTGTTTGCGTTGGTGATGGATGTGTTGACGCGGCGTATTCAAGGGGAGGTGCCGTGGTGTATGCTTTTTGCAGATGATATAGTTCTGATAGATGATGCTCGAGGGGGTGTGAATGACAAATTAGAGGTGTGGAGGCAAACTCTTGAGTCTAAAGGGTTCAGGGTGAGCAGAAGCAAGATAGAGTATGTGGAATGCAGGTTTAATGACGTGAGGCGGGAGAATGAGGTAGTAGTGAAGCTGAAAGCACAGGAGGTATGCAAGAGGGATAATTTCAAGTATCTTCGGGCGGGATGGATGAAGTGGAAACTCGCGTCGGGGGTGCTGTGTGATAAGAAGGTGCCGCCCAAGCTTAAAGGCAAATTCTACAGGGTGGTAGTCCGTCCGGCCTTGTTGTATGGAGCGGAGTGTTAGCCAGTTAAGAACTCCCACATCTAAAAAATGAAGGTGGCAAAAATGCGGATGTTGCGCTGGATGTATGGGCTGACTAGAGGGGATAGAGTTCGGAATGAGACTATCCGGGAGAAGGTTGGTGTGAATTCAGTGGAGTACAAGATGCGGGAAGCACGATTGAGATGGTTCAGACACGTGAAGAGGAGGGGCATGGATGCCCCAGTCCGTAGGTGTGAGAGGCTAGCGTTGGATGATTTTAGGTGGGGTAGGGGTAGGCCGAAGAAGTACTGGGGTGAGGTGATTAAGCGGGACATGGAACAGTTACAGCTCATCGAGGACATGACCCTAGATAGGAAGGTCTGGAGGACTAGGGCCAGTTTGGGTCGCTAGTGTAGGGAATTACTTGGTGGGGGGTTTATTCCTGTTATGATTCCATGTTCCGTGTTCCATGTTGCATTACGAATGTGTGTGCTTTCCTCTGCTCTCCTCTATTTTATATTACTTATGGGTGCCGTATTTATGTTATGTAATCTGCTTCTGTGCTTTACTATGTGTTTGTGTGGTATCTCGTGCCTTGAGCCGGGGGTCTATCGGAAGCAGCCTTTCTACTTCTTCAGAGGTAGAGGTATGGACTGCATACATCTTACCCCCCCCCCAGACCCCACTAGGTGGGAATACACTGGGTTTGTTGTTGTTGTTGTTGTTGTTGTGCTTTTAAGCACCCTGAGATTAGTCCATTTTTAGATATTTATACAGTATTTGATCTTTGGGTCCTCTGTTTAGCTATGAAATCCACTTTATAGATTTATTATAGATTCCAAAAATCAGATTAGCTTTGGTTATAGATTGATTCAGATAAATGCATAATTGGTTTCATAATGAACCCTTATGCAAGTTTTTTAAAAGTGGATTTCCAACAGAATTAGTATATAAGTAAGGGAGTAGTATTTAGCATCGAGCGAGAAGTGTGGTATTAGCGTGCCCCATCTTCCACAGAACTATGTAGCCAACTTAGGTTCAGATTCAGATTATTCCTATTTCTATATGTATGACAGATACAGATGTGATCACATAGCAGGTTATACTCCTTGGCAATAGTACGAAATCTCTCCCCAACGTGAGGTTATCCCATTAGGGGAACAAGACGTTGGACTCTCCCCAACATTGGTAAGATGTTAAACTACAGGATATATTACATGGTTTATGTTGGTTAGAAGAACCTCCCTAATAAAAAAGTTTTACAGAATAGTTACCAACAAAAAATAAGAACAGAAAAGATTTTAGAAACTAAGTGTGAAGGCTTAAAGTTATTAGATTTCAGTTTTTAGTTTTCAGATAATAAAGGTGAGTTCTTTGTACACTTATCTTGAGTGATTTGAAAACAGAATACAAGTACAACTTTTAGAACTAAGTGTTATGGCGCACAAGATTTGTACAGTATCCTTTATCATTCATTATTTATGATTTTCAGCTTTTAGTTATTTAATCCAATATGAGTCATTTACAATTAGCATGCATTATTTAAAAATCTATGAGTATACATACAGTTATTGTTGTACTTATGCATTCACCCCCATAGGCTCATTACATTCCTAAGTACTGATCTACATATATGTCTATGTGCTACATTGTCTCATAATGTAGGTGCAAGTTGTAGTATGTACAGCCAGAATCAGACAGTTGCAGATCCCAACCAGCAGATAATGAGTCCTCCTGCTTCAGGGACTTTTGTTAGATGTTATTTATGTACATTAATTTCTTACTCATATGTATTTAATAGTTGTAGTTGGAGTCGCATCCTAGCTATCTATAGTACGTATACTAGAAGTTTATAGATATCTGTTAGAGTTAGTCATATAATTTCAGTCTCTCTTTTCATACTTTATTACAATGTACAATTATATTAGCATTGTATTTTTATAGGTCCCCTAATTATTATTTTTCCGCACAGTAAACTCAGTTATTTTAAGCATATTTAATTAGTTGCTTTACAGTATACCAGTACATAAGTTAGCTTAGGATCATTGTTGTCTTAAGCACCGTGTGAGGTCTTGAGACCATTTTTGGGGCATTACACAGTAGCTGTAGAATATCAATTTTAGGCTAGGTGGACTCTTAGTTCGGGTCCTAAGGCACCCTAGCTCATTTCAAACTATTGGTCAAAAAGTTAAGAAAATGGAAATTTGGGTGTCGGACACACTTTTTCTTGAAACAACCTCACATGGAAATTTTGACTGTTCGATTGAGACTGAAATGTCAAATTTTGTATGGTAGCATAGTTTTTTTTACGTGAATGGGATTTTGAAAAAATCTAGCAAACCCTATCAAAGTCTATTCTGGACTTAAGAAAAATCTGGTGCATCAGGATCTAGTACAACCACAATCGCAAAGGGTAAATTATTGTCGTCAAATGACTTTTACTTAGATCATGATCACAAAGGGTAAATCACAATCTCGATATGTGTTTTATTCATATAGATAGCAATCGTGATACCAAGTGGTGATAGCGACATTCGAGTAGCTAGTGTGGGAAAAAATAGATACTTTTTGCAAGATTTTGCCTATTCTTCATCTATTCCAAGAGAGTAAAAAACCCTAAATAGTGAGATTCTTAAAATTGGAGTTTTTAGGATATTTGGGAACATGTCTAACACTTATTTATGCTATTATCTTCCTATTTGTTGTAAGATTTCACTGTTTTCCATGGTTGATTTTCTCATTTTTTGTTCAAAAATCCCAAAAATTTGGAGGCCCCCCAAATTAGCTCAAATTTCACTTAGTTTTGAGGGTAATTATTCCTTGAGCATGAGATACAGTTGGATTTGTTTTGGAGATACAATTTCTATATGTGGGACCCACATGGGATTTTGGTATTTTTTTGAACCCGAAGCTCAATGGTGTAATATGGATCTCGTTATTTTTGTATTGATGAGCAAAATATGATTTTGATAGCTTCACATCTTGCAGAAGCTTCTTAAAAACGGAAAAGCAGTGATTTAGCGGATCTTTTAAGCTTTCTTCAATATCTAGGTAGGCTAGGTTTTAACCCTTGTTAGACTGAGCTAATTCATAGTATGATTGAGATATTATGTTAGATTTGGCATGGATTTTAGGTCTTGGTGTGATAAATTGCAATACTTTGATTAGTTGGACCATTGAGGTTATTCTGGATATTATTTTTGGGCATAATTAGCCTAGTTAACCTCTACCTTCGGTGGAATTGATTTAGTTGATCTCTATTGGAAGATATTTCTGTCCCAAGGCTAGATATGGCTTATTTAATATCTAATAGTGGATTTAGATACCTTCCTAGTTCGGGGTAGACATTTTTTGGTAAAGGATTTTGAGGAATAGAAGTAGGCTCTTTGACGCACCTTAGGCCAAGACTTGTGTTAATTGTTGGAGACCTTTTATACACTTGTTTAAATCTAGGAAATTATTATTTGGATGATATTTATATGCCTTGTTACTTGATGGTCATGTTGGTTGACATTGGAAGTAACATTTGTTACTTTTGCTATAAAGAATTTGGTGATTAAGCAAATGATAAGATTATTGACTATGCTATTGAATAAGCCCTTGATTTTGATAGTGATTACTCCATTGATTAAACTATTGATTGGGCTATTGGGTATGCCAAAGATTTTTCTTAATAATTATATTGGCAACTATGCTATTAATTATGCTAAAGATCATGCTTATTGGCTATATTACTACATATGTTATTGATTATGCTTAAAACTATGAATTTTTATGATATTATTGATTATGCTATGATCTATGGACATACTGATTTAAATGAAGAAAATTATGATAATATCGATTATTTATACCTAGTGCAATTCCAGTGGTCGATTATGATAATGAAGACGATATTGATGGTATTGGTGATGATATGAAGAATGATATCGATTATGATATTTAAGATGATATTGTTGATTATACCAACTGGTTTGAGTTCGAATATACATATTAGACCTTGATAATATACGTCTTATGATATGATGATATGGGGGTATGAGATTTGGCAATAGTGATTCTAGTTAAGTCAAAAAATGATGAAATAGTTATAATATGACATGATATAAATAGATTCTAGTGACACGATTATTAGTTAATAAATGGTGGTTAGTTGATAAATAATTAATAGTTGAGAATTAATAATGGGTTGATAATTGGTGATTAGTTGATAAATGATAGCTAACGGATAAGTGACTGATATAGAATGGCATGACTTGAATGAATTCTAGTTATATAATGTGAGTGGATAAATAACGATGGTATGTTATGACATATTGTTTGCATCTTTCAAGCTTATGGGGGCTTGCGATAGGTTAGTTACTTTTCCATGCTAATTGGCTTATGGGGGACAATTTTTTAATTATGATTCGATATGTTGATGCTTTATGTTAGTTCATGTAATTATTATGGTTACATAGTTATTCATGTAAACTAATGTTGCAGTTATTTCAAGTTCATTTCCTTACCTTGACTTACTTATATCATCTCGCAATTAATCATACTTGTATCATGATTTATCTTATTTGAATGATGATTGTAATAACCCACAATTTCCCAGCTCATTTTAGTCTTCAGTACACGAGAATCCCTAAGTAGAATTTTTGTTCTAGGCTGAATTTCCCAGATTTAGACCCACCATCTTGTAAGAAATTCAGTCATCTTTCTAATGATATAAAATTTTCTCAGATCCGATAACCGGGTAAGAAGTTATGGCTATTTTGAGTTCCAATCGTAAAACACCATCATTTCAGTCAGTAGCACGTCGTGCCATAGGTCCAAATGACAATTGTCAATTTTCAGTGTGACTCCGTGATCTCACCGCGTCACGGAGGGCCTCCAATTCCCAATTGCTGGAATCTAGTAAGGGTCTGCGATTATGCCGCATCGCGCCGTCAGAGTAGTTCCTAGCTGTCAGTTTTCAGTCACACGACGAGATAGTGCCCGTCGCGTCAGGGCCCTAAATCAGAAATTTTGATGAAAAATTAAATTTTATCCAAGTAAATTAGAATTTTCCCATGTATTTAATCCACCTAGATGTGGGATTTAATCCCTAAAAACACATTTAGATCATTATTAACTTACTTCTTCCCAATTTAAGACATTCTCTCTCAAAGATAGAAAAACCTAGCCTCCAAGTTTCAAGAGAAATCTCAAGAATCCCTCTGAGAGTCTTCAAAAAATTCAAGAATTAAGATTCCCAAGTATGTTTAATGTCCATTCATGGATTCTTACCTTCCATGGAGCCCAAGAATCCCTTTTTTCAAAATATAAGAATTTGGATTCCATGCTTTCTATGTTTGAATTGAATTGAATTCATGTTTCATATTATTGTTGGGTTTTCGTCCATGATTTAATTACAAGTTTTCATGGAATTTATCATCATATGTGTTGAATTGCATGATCTTCATGATAAACTCTATGATGTAAAAGTTGATTGATGTAGCCATGATCACTATGTGTGTTTACTAATATGTGACCTAAGCATGCTCCCCAAGTGTTTGTCTAAATGCCTAAGTGAATGAAATAGTGTCATTATACCGTGATATCATGTACTCCCCATTCATGTACTAGTCAATGCATCCTGAGTGTTTGTTTAAATGTCTTAATGAGTGATTTATGAACATGTAGCCATGGTCATGTTTCCAAAACTTGTGCCATAATTTACTTTTAATGTTATTGAGTCATGGTGGTACTCAATAACCGACAATCTATTTGTTTACCTAGAGCCTTAGTAATTATGGAATAAACTCAGTAGTATCACGAATAGAAGAACTTAGTCAGTTACCAAACTTAGCAACTTAGTACAGTCCAGTCTAACCAGTCAGTGTCATTCAGTTAGGAGTAGGAACTAGCACCAAGTGATGGTAGAGGTGACAAATTCTCTCGTCAGGCAGGCAGAGTTGTTAATACCAGTCTCACACTGTAGAACTACATAGCCAGCATAGGATGTGAGGAGTTAGCCATCAGATTAAGGATTGTCTACCTCCCAGGGTCAACTGTCAGATTAGGCTTGACTTCCTATTTAGGGTCACCCATCAGATAGGCTTGACCATAGCAGTGTCTTTACCCATGGCATGGTACTGGCACCCTTCCAACTGGGGTTACAGGTTGGACCTCACTCAGTTTACTCAGGAGCATATCGGTTAAGTGAGAATTCCTACAGTTTTAGTTTTAGTCTCAGTCTTCAGAATAGAACTCAGTTCAGTTCTACAGAATTAGGACTATCAGATACAGTCACTCAGTCATCAGTAATTCAGATTACCTATAATCTTAGATTATCAGTATATTTAGTTATCAGTTATTAGATTCAGTTCCAGTATACTCAGTTATAGTGTGCATAGTATGTTCACTAGTTACAGATCTTCTATGTTTGCTAATCTAGCTCTTGCATATCATTCAATTATTATTTTTCATGTATGTAAACCCATGCATTAGCCTTACCTCATTTAGCATACCAGTACATTCCCACGTACTGATTTCATACTTGTTTTTTGCGCTATGATATCTTATATCATAGGTTCGGAGGCTCAGGTTCCTCACCGCACTTAGCCAGTTCTAGTTATCAGTAGCAGTTATAGTAGTGATTCCTCATACTTTGAAGATGTTATATTACTTCAGTATATTCAGTAGTTCATTATTGCAGTAGAGTTAGTTGGGGACTTTTCCTATCAACTCCATATTCAGACAGTTAGAGGCTTTTCAGACTAGAATATTTCATACAATTGTTCAGTATTTTAGTATTTTATTCAGTTTTGATTATAGTATTTTGAACCTTATGGGATTTAGGTCCATCTTCCCTATTATTATAGTATTTTTATTCAGTGCTCATAGCAGGTACCAGTTATGGGTTAGCTTGTAGTCTTTCGGGGTCATAAGCACCGTGTAGCGTCCAGGGTGTATTCTCGGGGCATTACAATCTTGGAATAGAGCCTAAGGTTAAAAAGAGTCCTAGGGAGTCTTAAAGCCACGTCAAGTAGAGTCTTGTTCATAGGTGTGAAGCACGCCACAGTTATGGACAAGAGGTTACGAGACATTCTTAGGAAAAGTTTCCATTCTTTCAGTATTTATGTTGTGCAAGTGAGCATAAGCTCCAATTAACCCTCAGTCTAACTCATCTCTTCCTTTAATTTATAGAATATGCATCCCAAAAGGACAAATGGAAGAAAGAATGGGAATCAGTCGATTCCTTATCCCATTCAAGAAGATCCCTTGAAAGAGCACATCGCTCATACAAAATTCAGAGTTGCATTCACTACTATAGCCAATTCAATCGTAGCCTAGAATGAACAGACAGCTGCTATTCAAGCTAACCCAGTGGCCAATACTTATGCAATCAGAATTCAAGACTTCACACGAATGAATCCTTCTTTATCCTTAGGGTTTAAGTCAGAAGAGGATCCACAGAAGTTCCTCGATCAGGTTCAAAAAGTTATAGATATCATGGGAGTGACCTCTAGTGAGAGTGCTGAGTTATCTATCTATCAGTTGCAAGATGTGGCTCATATGTGGTTCAAACTGTGGAAGATAGATAGGGGCATAGATGTAGGGCCCGTAGAGTGGAAAGTATTTGCTACTGCTTTTCTAGATAGATTCTTTCCCTTAGAGTTGAGACAGAACAAGGTGTTAGAATTTATAAATCATAGGTAGCTCAACATGAGCGTGAAAAAGAATTCCCTTAAGTTTACTCAATTAGCCAGATATACTTCTCATGTGGTAGAGGACAATAGGTCCAAGATAAGTAAGTTTGTGTTTGGAGTGTCATAGAGTGTGGTTAATGAGTGTAGAACCACAATGTTAATTAAGGAGATGACATATCTAGACTAATGGTCCATTCTCAATAGATTGAAGAGCAGAATGCTAAAGAAAAAAAAGAGGGAAAATAAAGAGCTAGAATAGGTAGTTTCAATTTCAATCAGCCTAAGTCAGATGGTGGTAACCGTTCCCAGTTTTGCCCAAAGTTCTCAATACCATATCTATCTTCAACCAGTGTACCAATGACCCAGGATAGCATAAGTGATGTTCGTACTAATCTATTTTGCGGGGAGTGTGGTAAAAACCATCGGGGAGAATGTAGGGCTGGAAGTAATATTTGTTATGGATGTGGGAAACCAAGCCATAGGCTCATGAAGTGTCGAGTAGCTACTAAGATAGGTAGGGATATGCACCATTAGGGTCAGTCTTATCAGTCACCAGCTCAGTCCAGTTGCCCGAATCAGCAGGGCTCCCTTTCCAATTCCACCCACGGTCAGTATCTAAACAGATTTTATACACTTCAGTCCTGACAGTATTAGGAAAGTCCTCTTGATATGGTCACTGGTAAGTTAGAAATCTCCCACTTATATGTTTATTCCTTATTAGATCCATGACTTTCTCTATCTTTTGTAATTTCTTACATAGCAGTCCATTCCAAGGTTAAACCCTGAAATAGTAGTAAGGCTATTGATTTAGTGACCCACGGACTTAGAACGATGACTTTAAGATTAGGGAGAGATACTAGTATAGCACATGGTAGAAGACCATGCATGCTTACAGTTTCTAGTATAAGGAGTTCCAGTTCACTTTGTAGTACGAATCAGATTCCATAAGTTCAGATATTCCAAACTCGGGTCATGTAGTTCGTGATGCATGTATTCATGTTTCCCAGTATTCTCAGTTCCCATGACTCATGTTACACTCTTAATAGTCTATGAAGTTTATTTTATATCATGTGTTCCTCAGGCCTCAGTAGTGTGTCGAAGTCATTCAGTCGTGCTTCAGTTAAATGGTGTCTCGTACATCATCACAGTCTTCCTTAAACCTACTCAATCCCAAATTTAGTGTTGTTACAAACTTGTTATCAATTACCATCTCATATAATTTTGATGCTAGTCATGTATTTATGAATCAGTTTTAGCTATGTAATCATTCATCAGATACACATGTTCAGTATGTAAGTTCAGTCTATCAGACCAGTCACGTAATCATGCTTTAGTTGTGCATGTCTATTTCAGTATGTAAACTCATTCTATCAATATTCTCTTAGCTTAACTAGACACATTCAAGGATGAATATTCCCATGGGGGAGATATTGTAATACCCATAATTTACTAGCTTAGTTTAGTCTTTAATACACGAGAATCACTAAGTAGAATTTTTGTTCTAGGTGGAATTTCCTATATTTAGACCCACCATATTGTAGGAAATTCAGTCAGCTTTCCAACGATATAATATTTTCCCAGATCTAATAACCGGGTAAGAAGTTATGGCTATTTTAAGTTCCAATCGTAAAACACCGTCATTTCAGTTAGTTGCGCATCGCGTCATAGGTCCAAATAACAATTGTCAATTTCCTGTATGACTTCGTGATCTCACTATATGTTGAAGGGCCTTCATTCCTAATTGTCCAAATTTAGTAAGGGTCCACGATTACGCCGCGTCGCACCATTAGCCCAGTTCCCAGCTGTCAGTTTCTAGTGACACAAAGCGATAGCACCGCATCGTGCCAGGGCCCCAAATCGGAAATTTTGATGAAAAATTAAAGTTTCATCCAAGGTTAAATTAGTCTTTTCCCATGAATTTAATCCACCCAGATATGGGATTTAATCCCTAAAACGTATTTAGGTCATTATTAACTCACTTCTCCCTAATTTAAGACATTCTCTATCAAAGATAGAAAACCCTAGCGTCCAAATTTCAAGAGCAATCTCAAGAATCCCTCTGAGAGTCTTCAAGAACTTCAAGAATTAATATTCCCAGGCATGTTAGATGTTTATTCATGGATCCTTACCTTCCATGGAGCCCAATAATCCCCTTTTCAAAATATAAGAATTTGGATTCCATGCTTTCTATGTTTAAATTGAATTGAATTCATGTTTCATGTTATTGTTGGGTTTTCGTCCATAATTTAATTACAAGTTTTCATAGAATTTATAATTATATGTGTTGAATTGCATAATCTTCATGATAAGCCCTACGATGTACAAGTTGATTGATATAGCCATGATCACCATGTGTGTTTACTATTATGTGACCTAAGCATGCTCCCCAAGTGTTTGTCTAAATGCCTAAGTGAACAAAATAGTGTCATTATACCATGATAGCATGAAATCCCTATTCATGTACTAGTCAATGCATCCCGAGTGTTTGTTTAAATTTCTTAATGAGTGATTTATGAACATGTAGCCAGAGTCATGTTTCAAAAACTTGTGCCACGATTTACTTTTAATGTTATCGAGCCTGGGGGTACTCAACACCCGACAATCTAGCTATTTACCTAGAGCATTAATAATTACAAAATAAACTCCATAGTATCGTGAATAGCAAAACTCAGTAAGTTACCGAACTCAACTAACTTAATCCAGTTCAGTCTAATCAGTCAGTGTCATTCAGTTGGGAGTAGGAACTAGCACCGAGTGGGTGTAGAGGTGATGACTTCTCCCATCAGGCAGGAAAAGTATTTAGTAGCAGTTTTGCCCTACAGAACTATGTAGCTAGCATAGGATGTGAGGATTCACCCATTATATTAAGGCTTGGCTACCTCCCAGGGGTCACCCGTCAAATTAGGCTTGACTTTCTGTTGAGGGTCACCTGTCAGATAGGCTTACTACAGTAGTGTCTTTACCCGTGGCATGGTACTGGAATCCTTCCAACTAGGGTTACAGGTTGTACCCCTATCAGTTTACTCAGGGGAATGTTGGTTAAGTGAGAATTCCTACAATTTCAGTTTTAGTCTCTAACTATATTAACCTTATGGCATTTCAGTCCATCTTCCATATTATTACAGTATTTTTATTGAACAGTCACAGCAGGTACCAGTCATGGGTTAGCTTGTGGTCCTTTGAGGTCATAAGCACCATGTAGCATCTAGGGTGTAGTCTCGAGGCGTTAGAATAATGCCTATTGAGTACCCATTGTTTTGGTTTGCAATCTACACTTCTGTATCTTTTTAGTGTAGATTCGATTACTAGTTTTCTCTATTCATTGATGTTTGTTATGTGTTAATTCCGGAGATAAGGTGAGCTCTTGGAGTTAGAGTCACTCATTTCCTTCTATCCTACTTTTGTCTAGTCTTTTGTCTTTGGACAAATTGTATTGACTATTGTAGATTCTTGGGTTCTATTTATAGATGCTCTTGTACTGGCTCTACTAGGTCTTAGGATTTGGTTCTTATTATTAGCTTCCCTTGGGTTATCTTAGGATTTGGTTCTTATTATTAGCTTCCCCTGGGTTATTTTCCTTCTCTTATTTATTCATTAATTGTGTTGTTTCTTCTTACCCTTATTGAGCATATGTACCGAGTTAACCTATTGCATTTAGATTCGAGTTACATTTTCGCTTACCTACTGGTTAGATAGAGTAGGTGCCATCATGACTCGTAAATCGAGGTGTGACAAAAATATCTGCCATAGCCTTAAGATCCTTACCTAACACTCCATAATGTATGACGAGAAGTCTTTCCACTTTGACCACCATAACTTATCTAAGAGCCACCTATAGTCTGAGATGTTACCTGGACGGACTAGATTGGTTGTAAGGATGTTGATTCATGCTGAGAGAATGCCTACTCCTGAATGGAACACCAATAACACTTTATTGATGACATGATCTCTTATTTCCACCTCTATATGTCGAAATAAACACTCTCTCTAAAGTCCTCACGTGATCAACAACTTGAGGTAAAGAAAACTCTGCTACTATAAAATGCTTCAATGCCAAGCAGAGTGGAAAAGCTAACCCTCTATTAAATTTATGCATCATCTTATGCTATGAAGGATATAGTACAGGAGTATGCCTGGCTCAGTCGAGAAATCCAATTTGATATTCTAAAATAGACAGAGAACCCTGCTGGGCACCAACAAACCCAATTATACACTATGAACCACTAGATATACCAGACATCATCTCCGGCTAGGAGGTGTCTACTACAATACTTAGAATCTCTAACGAGGATCCTGCAGAACTAATGTAACCAGAGTCTGAGTTGGTCCCAAGCTCTCTGGCTGATGTTAAAGATCTTTGACTTTAATCTGTAACTCCCTCGCCCAATGTTAAGCTGAAACTTTTGTAAAACATATAAAAGTCTCATCCTTGTCTATTAATGACCTCGTGTCATCTATCTAGAAAAGAGAGGAGTCAAGGTACTATCTATTCATAGATATATGCTCACGTGACAAGAAATCAAGAATAAAATTTCCTAAGGATGCCCTATAGCTCCCAAACATAGGATACAAGTGTCTCCATACAGATCCCCATGACTCTACTAGACATTTAGCTCTTGCACCAACACATCTGTAAGCCTAGGCTCTGATATAAATTTTTCATGACCCAATTTCTCAGGTCATGATGGAACCTACTATAACCCACTAGTTGGTAAGATAACCGATAATCAAAATGGCTAGTAATAGACAATCAAGAGAATTGAAAGAAACAATAGAAAACAATCAAATAAAGAGACTAATATAAAGATGAAATCCCAAAACCTGGTGTAGTCAGTAGAAAAACTTGTAATATAATCAGAGTATAAGGTGAAATGCCAAGTAAATATAGATGTAAAAATCGTCTGTGAAATACAAAGTAGAGATAATTCTAATAAATACGAGGGAGAGCACGAATACTCTGAATGTCAGGAACTCACCATAAATCTCTAATCCATAGATTCTTTGAATGATACACACATCAACGATGAGAACTCATACTATGATATGCGGGGTGTAAAAGTATAGTATGAGTACCAAACACATGGTACTTCTAAGCATCGGCCGACTAAGCTCCAAAGATAATGCAAGAATAAATAACATGTAAGGCATAAATATAACTGCAGACAACCATCCAAGAAACTAAACATAATAATAATCCTAATGGGGAAATAAGGTAAACTATCCTATCCTAGCAGTATTCAAGAACTAAAGTGCAATATAGTATATCACTAGCCAATATATAAATAAAGGGTGAAAGAAGGATATATAGTAGTAGTACAAGGCCAAAGGATACATATATGATATAAATAAACAAGGAAAGAGAGAGATCTATGATAATACCATTTATATAAATATATATACACATATATAATCGTATATAGGACTAAACTCAAAGGAGAACACCCAAGGGAGCCAACCTAACATATCGACGATAATAGCCAATTAAGGGAGCTAACACTAGCATACTCAATTCCTCTAACCAAGGTGAATAATCATAAGTTAACCTAGCATTTCTAAATTTTACCCAAAAAATTTGTAAAGGCTCAGAAACATACCAATCACCTTAGAAACTAGTCGATAATCATTATTCCAAAAACTAACTATAATAAGAAAAAATCAAGTAAATAGCTAGTCTAGACAAATAATAACCTAATCAGTCCCCAATAAGCACGGAAGGTGCAAGAAAGCACTCAACAAATAATTATCATAGCTTATGCTTATAAAACCTCCCATAAGGCCGATAGCTATACACATTACACAATCATACTGGTAATAGCAAATATATATGAATGGATGTATATAGATAAACTAATAGGAAACTATATCCAATCCAAACTCCAAATATACCAAGTGTATACACCTCCTCTAGCTTCGTGGCTCGCAGAGGCAGGACATATGACATCCATCCTTCTTCGGTACTATGGCTTATGGATGAAGGGTGATGTCTCCGAAATTATATCTCCCATAAGTGTAAGCAGTTAATAATCAAATATAGAACTCAACAAGGTTGGGGTCAATCCCATAAGGAGTAGGATAAGATTTTATTAAGTATTTGACTAAGTAATTGGAAAATAAGTAAAAGAGGAGAGTTGTTTGAAATAAATTAGTAGTAGTAATGAGCATTGATTTTTGGGATTTGTAATCAGAATGAGAATGACACTAAGATTATGTTCCCAATAACATCATAACTCCATAGGTTCTCCATAATCAAGTGATCTTTTAAGGTATTTGACATGAAGAATTGATAGGCTATGCATCATTTAGCCAATAATATTACGCCCTTTATAGATGACTATCCACATGAACAGAGGTTAAGGTTTCATGAGTGTTTTGGTATTGACCCTATCTGTGATCCCAGCATAGTATTTCCCATTGATTGGCTTAAGGCCAGCTAAATAATGCAAACTCCAAGTCTTATTGTTGATTCGCTATTCTATTATGGCTACCGTTGCTATAGTCCAGGGTATGAGTAGGACAAGTCCCAATGTGTGAACTTATTTGAAAGCAATCAAATCAAAAGAAACAATAATACATTCCCTAATATCCTTCTAGAATCACCTTTTACTTTAAACACTACTTTGTTAATTCGTCATGATTCCCACAACCCTAGTTCTGGTATTTAGCTACTCATAATTGCGAGAACACAAAAATAATTCTTATAAGAGAGCATAATCATGCACTTTCAATAATAAGATAAAAAGCTCCAAAATCTGAAATTGAATTAAAACCCAAAAAATTAATGCTAGTAATTCCAAGTCCAAGAATGTGTCTATGAACCATAAAATAATGTAGTAGTATGTAAAATAATCATGAAACCTAATGGAAGTATTTATAGATACAAGACAAATCCTATTCTAAACGGCATCAGAGAAATAGGTTGGCAACTTTCTACTACTCATAGACTGGAGTCATGGATTAGTCTATGGGTCATAGTCTCTCTCATAGAAATCAGTCTTTAGTTCCCTTCTTTAATATTTGGTTCACAGTTTCAACATTGATCATTTGTTAGGTTTATTAGTTGTAAGGTCCTTTCATTAAAATCAAACTCTGTCATCACCTGCAGGTTCTGACTTATGAAATGGTTCCACGAGTCATGGATTATGTCTATGAATAATAAATCTGAGTTATGGAACTCAGACTCAACTTTCATCCTCAAAATTCCATTCATAATTGTACTTTACGGATCATGGACCAAACACGTGGAATCCACTTTTCCTTAGTTAGCAAATTTTGATTTTCTTTCCTCAGCTTTGCCTCCGAAATCTATTTTCTTGCATAGCACCACAAAAACGTATCATACCCAAAAAATACCTAAGATCTTGCATATTTTCCTTATTTTAAGCAATGAAAGTTCCATGAAACCATGTCACATAAACACCCTCTACTTAGAATATTTGCATGTCCTTATAAAAATAAAATTCAATAAACACATATGATGCTTGACTAAGAGAAACCTAATGTCAATCAATACATATGATTCTTAACTAAGAGAGACAAAAGGACCTATGGAAGTCACTTCATTCAGCTTAGCACAAAACTCCAATCCGCTCCTATACCCAAATTCAAACCCACCATGTGTATACATGCATCCCAATATCTTGAAACAAAGTGTTACCACAACCAACACAACCCCTCAAATCAGTGAAACACTCATCGGTACGATCCCTACCATACTTAGCACAAGGACGATAGAGTGGCCTGTTACTAACACTGTTCTGCAATCTAGACATAAAAGACATATCCCCTCGCTCCTGCCTACCTTTAGGCACGGGAGCACTAGCTGATGACGGTGCGGGAATAGACAGACATCTCTAAAATTGACGGTGCTTCCCTCCATGGAACCTAGGCTGACTATACTCATGTTGCTCAAATCTAGCCCACTTGTTACCCCTCACTCTATCTCTCTACCTTATCTTATCTACCTCTATCTTTTGTGCATGCATCATCAACCTAGCTAGATCTATATCCCTATGCAGCATCACAGTCCTACACTCCTTCAGCACCAAACTAGAAACGCCGGTCATGAATTTACTCATACAAGCTCGGGTGTCAGAATTCAAATCAGGAGCATACTTGGCCAACTGGTTGAACTTCAACCAGTACTCCTTAACAGTCATGGATCCCTTCCTCAAGTTTATAAGCTCCTCAATCTTTGCTTCTCTCATCTCAAATGGAAAGAACTTGTCCAAGAATATATCTTGGAATACCTGCCAAGTCATAGAAGTAGCATCCTTACCTCTACCCTTGCTCCATGATACAACCCAGTCATAAGCTATGTCCTTCAACCTGTAAAACGCCAACTCAACACTTTCTTCCTCAAAAATATGCATTACCTACATGATCTTTCTCACCTCCTCAAGGTAAAACTGTGGGTCCTCACCTACCTTGGACCCATGAAACTCTGGCGAATTCATCCGAATGAAATCACAGATCCTAGAAGTAGATACATCACCTCCCTACTGATTTACAACTACGGTCTGGTTATTAGCTCGAATATTAGTTGTGACTTCTTGGGTTAATGCCTGAAAAGCCACCTAAAACTCAGCATGAGACAGGTGGGAGTGCTCATCATTGTTTTCGCGAGTATTTGCTCTTCAGAGAGGCATTTTATGAAATAGGAGAGCACAAATTATTAGATGAGAGCAACAATTGTAGGTACAATGGAATCTGAAAGAAAGAAACAACTTTTTCCTAAAATGTCTTGTAGTCTCTTGCTCATAAATGTGGCATGCTACATACCAATGATCAAGACTCTACTCAACGCGGCTTTTCAGACTCCCTAGGACTACTTTAGAATCTTAGTCTATGATACCTAGTTTGTAACAACCCAAAATCACCTCTCGGGATGTCACACGGTGCTTAGGGATACAAGTAGCCCCAAGCTAACCCTTTGAGCCTATCACTTCTCATAGTAACTCATTCAAGAAGGAATATACAAAACACTGACACTATCATATCAAATGAAAAGAAATACAAAGATAATACTCGGTCCAAACAACAACAATATTGAAAATCTCAACACAACGACAGTCTGATAACTAGTCTGACAAAGCCTCTACTACTCCATGAACTTGAGAGCCATTGGGACAGGTCCCCAACTGACTTAAACTAAACTGAAAGTAATAACATAAACACTCAAATACTAAAATGTCTAAAGATAGGTCCTCAAACCATAAGGACTCACCATTGTAGAAATGTAGATAAAGGTACTCGGGAATCACTGATGAGGATGAGACCGAGCACCTGAACCTACCATATAAGATAATGTAGCACAAAGATGTATATGTGGATTAGCCCCTGGGAATGTACTGAGTATATGATGGTGTATGCATTTACATAAAACAATATCAATACTCTTTAATCAAAACATGCATGCACTATGAATAACTCAAATTGCTGGAATATGTCAAAATGTAAAGCTCATAAATTATGTATAACGAAGCATGTAACACAAATCTCAAAAGTCATTATACTTTAGCTTTAAAATCTGTACTCTTATCTTATTCTAATTACTCATAGGCTGAAGGAAACTTTAAACAATACTTTAAACTCATGCATAGATCTCATGGAGAATAAAACTCCTTTAATGCTCAAGAACTTATAACTCTTTTGAACTCAAACACTTGGAACTCAGAATCATATAACTTTGGTTTGAAAACCGATGATCAACTCATATTAGTAGAGAAAACTAATCCCTTCTTTGGAAAATAATCAAAGCAGTTCATTCATGTTAGAAAATATCTCATCCCAAAGCCTTAGGGAAGGTATTCTATCTCAATGGAAAATACTTTAGTTTAGGGAGGTTCTCTTAATCGACTTAAACCATGCAAGCTACATGGATTCCAACATCTTATCCTCCTAAGAAAGAAAACTCACGTTGGGGAGAGGCATTATACTCTTGCCAAGGAGTATAACCTCAACTCAGTGATCACTTATCTCGGCCTTGGGCCTAATTATCTTGGCCTCAGGCCCAAAATCTTAAACCAACAGTGGAACATAGTTCTGGGGTAATAAACCGTGCTAACTTACCAAACTCAGTGCTAAATACTACTACCTTTAGTTTACCTTGCTCATCTCATGGAAATCCACTTTCAAAATAATCTCATGGTTCATAAGAACCCAACAATCAAATCTGTAATCTCATGTGGTAGAGTGGATTTCAAAACTCTATGAGTATTAGGTCAAAACATTTCCCAATAATCTCAAAATACTGAAATCATGGGTACTTATAGCACAATAGTTCATAAAATTCCAAGTCTCAAGTAGGGTTTAATGATCCATAATTCAATCTCAAGTTAAAACTCATCATAATGTATAATAGATAGCATTTAGATTCATAATTCATGTAGAAATATGGAAGTTACAGCAATTTGCCTCAAAATATCAACATACTCATATACTTCAATTTCTAGAACATTGAAACTCTTAAATTCTCAAGGAGTAACAACATAGGGTATAAACCCAGCTTCAATTTCTTAAGAAAACATGCAAAAATCATGCTATTTGACTTTTAATTCATGGGAAACATCAAAATATTGCAATCACTAACAATTGGTGAAAACCCTAATTCAATATCATGTAAAATCTCATAGATTACAGAAAATTATAGTTTAAATAAGCCTTTGGGCACAAGGGTGAAAGGATTACCCTTGTTCAATACCCCACATATCTTAGATTATGAAATTGGATGAACAAGCTTGCTCTAAACTCCTCTTCTTACTCTTGAGAAAAAGTTTTGGCAACCCTTAAACTTGAAGAATTCAAATCTCAACTCAATTTGTAGAATCTACGATAAGTTCTTAGATTTCTTGGAGAAGGCTTTTAGATTTGATCTTGAGGGAGAAACCCTAGATCTCTTGTGTTTTGGATGATGAACAAAGTCATTTGCTTCGTTGGAATATATCTGGTTGATAAAAGAGTGGAAACACCAAAGAGTTCCTTTTAAAAATGACTTAAAATACTGAACGGGGGCTGCGAAGGTCGGAGCAATGGTCCATCGCTAGCCTGACAGTCCATGGATCATCCATCGCACGTCAGTAAGAAAAAGAACACACTGCCTCGATATGATAGTTGAAGCAACGGTACATCACAGTCTTGACGGTCCATCGTCCTAGCCGTTGTACTTGGGCCAGAAAAGCGAGTTACTGCCTTGGTTGAGATGGGCCGAGCAACGGTCCATCGCAGACTCGACATTCCATTGGATCTTCCGTCACACCTAGGTATTTCTAATAACTCTCAGTAAAACGGCCATAACTTCTCACCCCGATGCCGGATTTGGACGAAATGGGTATCGTTAGAAATCTAATTCAATTCTCTACATGTCTAAAAGTCAAATTTAAGAAAATTCTATATTGTTTAAAGACCAATCATTTGGCAAGTATCTTCTCAATTTTTTAGGACCAAAATTACACTTCACTTAACAAGCTCAAGGCTCAAACTACAAGGGAATTTTGTGGGGTCTTACATCAACCTTAACCTATTGACAATTTGAACACTTAGCTAAAAAATCTATAATATATTTATTCATACCATTCCACCAATAGATTTTCCACAAATCCTGGTACATCTTGGTGGATCCTAGGTGGATTGAGTATCACGCACCATGAGTCTCAGATAATATACGCTGCCTTACACAATCAATACACGAAAAACACAATCTATCCTAACAACGAAGCATACCATCTCTCCCTTAGGAGAAAAACTCTACCTTTTAATCCTTGATTGCCTTCTTCAACTTGATTAAACTAGGATCCTTGTCCTACTTTTCTTTTACTTAAGCAACCAACAAAGATTACAAACCATTATAAACCTATATAATACCTTCATCTGAATAATCCAACTGAACTCCAAATCTATTAAGCCAATGAACCTCCTGGACTAACTCCTTCTTATCATTTTCCACATGAGCAACATTACCCACTGACAATCTACTAAGGGTATCTTCCACCACGTTGGCCTTGATCAGAGAATACAACAAAGTCATGTCATAATCTTTCAATAACTCAAGCCATCTTCTCTAATAAAGATTCAGGTCTTTCTATATGAACACATACTGTAGACTTTTGTGATTTGTGAACACATAACCATGAATACCATAAAGGTAATGCCTCTGAATCTTTAAGGAAAAGACAGCAACTGCCAACTCAAGGTCATGGGTTGGATAATTCTTCTTATGGGTTTTAAGTTGTCTAGCTGTCTAAAGGCATAGGCTATGACCTTGCCCCTCTACGTTAATACACAACCAAGACTAACTTTAGAATTATCATAATAACCTATGAAGATATTTGTGCCATTTGGCAAAGCCAAGATTAGAGTAGAAGTGATTGAGTCTTTAACTCCTAAAAAATCTTCTTGCAGGATTCTTCTAGGTTAGTCTAGACATGGAAAAATAAATAGAAGAAAACCCTTTAAGACACCATTTGTAATAACCATCTTAACACAAGAAAATACTAATATCTGAGAGAGAGAGAGACCTTGGCTAGTTTCTCACTTCTTTGGTCTGTTGAGGATCAACTCAAATGCCATCACCAAAATAATATGACCAAGGAAAGTTACCTGCCGTAACTAAAATTTGCTCTTACTAAACTTAGCAAACAACTGATGATTTCCAAGGGTCTACAACTCAATTCTTAGATGGCTAGCATGATCATTCTCTCTAAGAGAATAGACAAGGATAACACAATGAAGACTATGAAAAATAAGTCCAAGTACTGCTTGAACACCCTATTCATTAAGTCCATGAAACTTTTATGGGCATTCATTAGTCTAAAAGACATGACTAGGAATTCGAAGTGACCATACCGAGTTCTAAAAGCTATTTTCAAAATGTCACATTCTCTGACTTTAAGTTGATGTTAGCCTGATCTGAGGTCTATCTTAGAGAAATGACTTGCACCCTGAATTTGGTTAAATAAGTCATCATTCCTGGGGAGAGAATACTTATTCTTGATGATGAATTTGTTCAACTGATAGTAGTCTATGCACATTCTGAAGGAACCATCTTTCTTGCACACGACTAGAACTGGAGCACCCCACAAAGAAACACCAGTCCTGATGAAACCTTTATCCAAGAGATCTTTCAACTGCTTTTTTAATTTCATAAGATCAACTGGAGCTATTTTGTAAGGTTTAATAAAGAGAGGATAGGTATCATGAATGAGATCTATTCCAAAGTTTATTTCCCTTTTTGGAGGAACACAAATAAGATCTTCTAGGAATAAATCTGGAAATTTTTTTACTACTAAAACTGACTCAAGACTCAAAGTTTCAGAATTTAAGTGCTTGACTCTGAAGACATGGTAAACACACCCCTTAGATATTATTTTTCTCATCTTGAGATAGGAAGAAAAATGACCCTGAAGCACTGAAGTACTACCCCTCCAATCGATACTAGGTTCATTAGGAAACTAGAATTTGTCAATTTTGTTTCTCCGATCAACTGAGGTATAGCATGAGTGGAGCCAATCTATGTTGAGAATGACATCAAAATTACTCATATCTAACTCCACAAGATCAGCTGAAGTAACTTTATGAGACACTATGATCGAGCAATTTCTATATGTCTATCTTACTATAATAGATTTGCCCTCTGGGGTAGACACTGAGAAAGGCTCTACTAATGTTTTCGTACTAATATCAAATTCTACGGTTATATAATAAGCCATAAAACAAATTGAATCTATAGGATCTAACAATGAATATACATGAAGATGAAAAACTTGCAATGTACCTATAACCATATGAAGAGAACTTTCCTGATCATGCCGAGTCTGGAGAGCATACTATCTATTTTGGCTCTACCTAATGGTGACACTGGAGGTGGCACCCTACTGAGTGTGGTGACCTGTTGGAGCTGATGAAAAATTGGAATGGCCTTGTTGGCATAAATCTTTTCCCTTCTGAGAAATCATTAGACACTCCTTGATCCTCTGGCCTGGCTTACCACACCCAAAGCACTTATCACTGCCTGCTCTACATTCACCTTAATAATTCCTACCACACTTCTTGTAGAGATAATTGTTACAACTACTATTTACACTACCATAGGCCTTAGAGCCTGGTTCTCTATCCATACTGTCCTATCTAGACTTAGGTACTAGCATAATGACTGAAGATGGGGTTGAAGATGAAAATTTCTAGCAAAACTAAAAATGGTTACCATATTCTGACTTTAACTTTGAGAAGTTAAAGCTACCTGATCTAGCCCTCTTATTCTCTCTTTACTTCTCCTTAAGCTTGTCCTACTCAGTCTGCTGAGCATTAACCATAAGCCTAGAAAGTTCGATCTCCTTAATCAGCATAGAGGTCCTACACTCCTTAACCATACTATTAGATACACCAGATATAAATTTACTCATCCTGGACATAGAGTCAGCCACCATAGTAGGAGCATACCTCGCCAGCAGAGTGAAAATAAGTGAGTATTCCTTCATACTCATATTACCCTACTTTAAGTTAATAAACTCCTAAACCTTAGATTTTCTCAACTCTAGTGGGAAGAATTGGTCTAAGAAAATTATGGAGAAATTCCCCCACTTATTAGTCCCTGCATCAACACCCCTATCTTTCTTCCACTACTTGAACTAGGTGTGAGATACTCCCTACAACTAATATATAAATAAGTATTCACTCTCACGAGAAGTGACACCCATGAATTCTGGCACTTTCTGCATAATATCCGAAAATTCCTACAGATCCTCCTCAGACTTAGATCCAAAAAATGAAGGGGATTTATTTGAGTGAATCTATATTCTAGATACTGTTGTATTCAATACTAGATTGGCTAGAGAAATATCCTTTTGGTTATTCTGGGCAACTACAGATTAGGCCAAGGCTGTGAAAGCGGCCCTAAAGTCTATGTGAGAAACATAGTCATTCAGGGGATCTTCCTAAAAAGGTGGTGCAAGCTGATCCCATTTCTTCTCTTGTTTTCCCTTCTGGGAGGCATAGTTTGTAAATAGAATAAAGGATGAGTAAGTAGAAAAGAAATTCAATATAGCTCATGATCTTTCGCACAACATGAACACTGAAAAAAGTAAATTTTCCTAAAATATCTCATATTTTCTTTCCCATAAGTATGGCATGCTTCACACCCATGCACAAGACTCTACTCAATGTGGCTTTCGGACCCCCCAGGATACTTTAAAACCTGAGGCTCTGATACCAAATTTTTTCATGAACCGAGGCTACGTCCTGGTCATAACATGATGCTTTTGGACACAAGTGACCCCAAGCTAACCTATGTACTGGTACCTACTAAGAGCGCTGAATAAAATGAATACTGAAATAACATATGTTTAGCTAATGAAATGTGATCCAAAAATGGAGTACTTATCTGACTATAAATAATATGTCTAAAAGATAACTGATAATATCTGAAAGATAAACTAATAGTCTAAATATCAAGTTTGAACATCTAAAAGGCTCTAACATGAGAATTTGATGGGATAAGCCCCCAACTAACTCTGACTCACAAACATAAAAGTAACTATTGTAAATGATAGAAATAAGACTATCATCCTTGATGGATAAGGACTCACTACAGTTGTTACTAGGAGAATATTAATCTATCTAAAGATACCCAGTAAACTGTGTATCTGAACCTATGTTAAAATATAATATAGCATAAAGAAAAGTATGCGATTAGTACTTTGAATGAACTGGTCTGTGAGGCAAGAACTATTAAATACATATGAAATTTTAACATGAATGCATGAACATATAAAACTTAGAATGCAAGATCCAGTGTAGTATATACTGACATGATCTGAATAATTGAATAATTATTATTTGAATAACTAAAATAATATATAAAATTGACTGAATAAACACTAAAATCTATCTACGTAGTAGAGAAAACCTAAACTAAGATAAACTGAGTATTGATTGAAACTGTGGGAGATATTATATAATTGACATAAACCATGTGAGGTATCATGGAGTTTAATGCCTGACCCACGTTAAGGAGGGTTTTTCTATATTTTCCATTAAAGCAAAACCTGAACTGGAGTGATTACTAAACAGAGTACATATTGGGCAAAGAGGAACTCTCTTTGACGAGGCCCCTAAACCTACGATGGCATGTAATTTTTAGAAAGTAGGATGCACTGAACCCACATTTCTCTCTCAGTGCAAAATCCTACTCCTAACTGAAAGACACTGAAATATTAACTGATGCATACACTAATAATGGATTTGCTCACATAAGGTATTTTAAAACTGTCTGTGCATGACTAACTGAAGAGATCATGAACATCTAAAACTAATAATTTGACATAAAATACTACTGGGTATAACAATCAAATTATGATTTGACTAAATCATTACTTGATAAGTTTTAAACATAACTAAACATATAGATATCAGGTGTTCATAACTCGTTAGTACTGAAATAAAGTCATATTTCAAAGACCCAAACATGAGACATTTCAATAGTCTGATAAATTACATGAATATAAATATGGGATTGAGTTAACCTTGGGAAAAAGTTATGTTTATATAGTTTAAAGCATAATTTGAGAATTTGACATAGTATTAACTGAACATGACATGGGGTTTTGGAACTTCAAGCATATACGATCATGATTCTCATGGCGTAAAACTATTAACATGGCTTGAATGTAAACATAATAAGGAAACATGGATGAATTTCATAATTTACATTGAACTTGATCATAACTAGAGTAAAATTCATACTTGGGCCAAAAAAAGTATTTTTGGTCTCAATATGTGAAGGGAATTCATTGATGAATACCCCACATACCTGAAGTAGAAGCTTTGGGAAAATCATTAAAATTGATCTTGTTCTTGAGAAACCCTAATTTCTTGAGAAAGAAGAGAAAATCATCCCTCTTTGACTTTATTTAATGAAATTAAGGATTATGTTAGGATTTAGGACATTTGGGGTCTTTTATACCACCCCTTGTGACTACAAGATAACATGGGTTTGGCTTTTAAGGGAGTTGGAAAAGACATAAAGGCCCTTAGAAAAATGTGCAAGAAAATATACCCCCAGTCGTTATGACTCAACTTGCAATATTTAATGATTTGTTACGACTCATGGTCTAAGTCATAACCTGGGATTTTGGGATTCTGGGTACATTCTAGTTTGACTATGACTTGTCACCTAACTACTCGTCATTACTGATTATGAGTTATAGGTTAGAGTTGGAGTAAGAAGTTGAGGCCTTAGGCCACACACTGGTCAATTTATGGGTCCATGCAAATACTTATAAGGTTTGGTTATGAGTTGTATATTGGACTCATAACCACTAGAAAGGGTTCTTGGCCATACACACTAATCTAATTATGAGTCCCTCTATCAACTCATAGGCACTGATTATGAGTCGTGTTGAGGTATCATAGTCATTAGGATCAAGGAAAAGGGATTCAATAGAGTGGTTATGATTCACTCGTGATGATTCATCATGAGTGGTAATGATTCATTACCCTAATTCATTACCATGGTAGTCTTTCTAGGTTCTCGAGTAAGAATTTCCACTACTTCTTGCCATAGCCTCGGACTAAGATGAGGCTTGATACATTAGCAAGATAACATCATGGGATATTTCTTGGGAGGTTTAGCACATTAAAACATAGGGTATAAAACCCAACCAGCGGTGGACCAGGGACTAAACCAGGCTTCACCAGGGTTTATTTCTTCTTCAATGCTCAAAGATGCTTTGGTTTAACTTTTAGAGTTAGGTTATAGTGCGTTGTCTGATGGTACATATTCTATAGATCATATTAGTACTGAGGTTAGGCGTAAGTTATAGCTGCGGCTCCCAGAGTTGAGGTCCCTTTTGCACCAATAGTTGCTCAATTGGTAGTTTCTCAGATAGTGGTTGCCTAACCTACTATGTTTGTTGAGGAGAAGAAGATGTTAGGTAGATTCTTGAGATTGGATTTGTCTTGTTTTTTTGGTGCTCTAAGCAAGAATGCATATGATTTCTAATTGCTTGTGAGGACAGGCTCTATAATTTAGGCCTAGTTAAGAATCGTTGTGTGTATTACACTATATTTTCATTCGACTTAGCTACTCAACATTGGTGGTGATGTTATCTTTATTCTAGGCTAGCTGGGTCTCTCCTTTGACATGGATTAAGTTCTCCAAGATATTCATAGAGAATTACATGCCCTACAGCCTAAAGGATTAAATGGGAGATTAGTTTTTGAGATTAGAGCAAGGCTCTATGACTATGGTAGATTATGATGCTTATTTTTATGAGGTTTTTAGGTATGCTACTTCTATTCTTGGTATTGAGTATGAGAGGGCTTGTTACTCTGTATGAGGATTGAATCTTCCTCTTTGCAAGTCTACTCAGAGTTTGGTTACTGTGAGTAGGTCTTTTGCTAAGGTTTTTTATCATGCTCAGGTGATGAAGAAGATATATCATGAGGCTCAAGGGTATAGTAATAAGAGTCATAAGTATCAATTGGTTTTACTAGGAGCTATAGTAGTTTTCGATTCAG
The DNA here is from genome assembly GCF_002878395.1 of Capsicum annuum. Lineage (NCBI taxonomy): Eukaryota > Viridiplantae > Streptophyta > Magnoliopsida > Solanales > Solanaceae > Capsicum > Capsicum annuum. Next base: position 45,457,214 of record NC_061116.1, read on the forward strand.
AAATTGTAGTTCTCATATTTGATATCCTCCGTGTCTATAGTATCAGCATCAAAGTCAACCTAGTAGACCTATTTAAGTAGTGCTTTAAATTATTGATAGAGGTTAGTTTGTGCCAGTGATCACTCTAGTTAGGGTTGTGATCAGTCTTTGAGGGTTTTATCTTCTAGTTATTCTAGGCGTGGTGGCTATTCAGGGTCAGCCAAATATTTTTGTTCCAATTTAGCTAATATGATATGCTATAGTTGTAGATCTTGTGGTCACTATTCATGAGAGCGCCCTTATCATGCATTCATTATTGCTTTAGCTCAGAGTATGCCACTATTAGAGTAGTTCATCCCTTATTAGAGATAGTTATCAGGGTCATAAGGGTGGTTTACTGGGTGTTTGAGGTGGTTTTCAAGCTAGTAGGACAGGAGACCAGTCAGGAACCTAGCTAGGTAGAAAGCGTGGTCAGTTATATGCAGTACCTGCTAGACCCGAGGCTAAGCCTTCGAATCCTATTATCATAGGTACGATTTTAGTGTGCTATTAGTTGGCCTTTGCTTTATTGGAGCCAAGATCCACTTATTCTTTTGAATCTGCTACATATGATCCACAGTTGGAGTTATCTTAGGATTTATTATTTATGCCTTTGCATGTATCTAATCCCATAGGTGATTATTTAGTAGTGGATCGAGTGTTGATATCTTATGTTATGATTGTTAGAGATATTGATACTCATGTTGATCTTTTAATATTGGATATGGTGGATTTTGATGTGAGTTTGGGCATAGATTGGTTATCCCACTATCATTCGGTCATAGATTATTTTGACAAGATCATTACCTTAGCCATACTTAATATTCCCCAAGTCGTATGGAAGGGAGCTATTAGTCGTGAGTCAATGGGTATTATTTATTACATTTGTGATAGGAGGCTTATTTCAGGGTGTGGAGGGTCTTACCTTGCTTATATTTTTTATGTTAGTATGGAGAGTCCGTCACTTGACTCTGTTCCTATAGTTTGTGAATTTCCTAATGCTTTCCTTACTGATCTACTTGGTATACCTCCTACCCATGAGATTGAGTTTGTTATTAATCTTGAGACTAGAACCCTACCTATTTCTATGGCAACTTACCATTTGGATTCTCCTAATCTTAAGGACGTAAATTCTCAGCTTCAGGATTTTCTTGGTGAGGGTTTTATTAGATCAATTATGCCTCCTTAGGGATCTCCTGTATTGTTTGTGGAGAAGAAAAATGGCTCCATGCACATGTGTATTAATTATAGGTAGCTCAAAAAGGTGATGGTGAAGAACTGCCATCCTATGCCTCATATTAATGACTTATTAAACTAGCTTTAGGGTGCAGTGGAGCTCTCTAAGATTTATTTGAGAGTTGGTTACTATCAGTTGAGGATTCGGGCTGAGGATATCCCAAAGACACCTTTTAGAACCTGCTTTGGTCATTATGAGTTCTTTGTTATGGATTTTGGGTTGACTAATATCCTATCCGCGTTCATGGATTTGATGAACTGGGTGTTTAGACCTTATTTGGATACTTTTGTGATTGTGTTTGTCGATGACATCCTTGTGTATTTGAAGAGTAGAGAAGAGCATGCACAATATTTACGGATTCTGCTCTAGACCTTAACAGATCATTTACTTTTTGCCAAGTTCTCCAAGTGTGAGTTTTGGCTTGAGTCGGTGACATTCATTTGACATATGGTGTCTAAGGATGGGATTATAGTAGACCAGGTGAAGATTGAGGCTATTCATGATTGGTCTTGGATTACATCTACGAGTAAGGTTCATAGCTTTATTGGTTTGGTTAGTTATCATAGACGATTCCTTAAGGGTTTTTCTACTATCTTAACACCTATGACCAGATTGACTAGGAATGAGGTTCCTTTCTAATAGTCAAAGAACTATGAGTTGAGCTTTTGATAGCTCAAAGATTTTTTATTTCAGCTCCTATTCTAGCTCTTTCTGTATTGGGTGAGGGATTCACCATGTATTATGATGCTTCTGGTGTTAGCTTGGACTGTGTGCTGATGTAGTAGGGTCATGTTATAGATTATGCTTTGAGGCAGCTTAAGGTGCACGAACACAACTACCCTACTCATGATTTGTAGTTGGCAGCGATAGATTTTGCGTTTAAGATTTCGAGGCATTATCTCTATGATGTACATTGTGCTATTTTCACCGATCATTGTAATATTCAGTATCTTATTACCCAAAGGGAGCTTAATGCTAGTCAATGTAGATGGATGGAGATACCTAAGTTTAATAACATCTCTATCTTCTATCATCTGCACAAGGCAAATGTGGTAGCAGATGCCCTAAGTCTCAAGGCAATGAATATGGGTAGTTTGGCTTGTATTTCAATTTCTCAAAGTCCATTAGAATGGAATATTAAGTACTTAGCTAACTTGATGGTTCACCTTGATATTTTAGACCCTAGGAGAATTCTTGCTAGTGTTAAGGTGAGTTTTTTGCTTTTTGAGCAGATTTGGGATCGTCAATTTTAGGATAGTAAGCTTTGTTTCCTTCATAGTTAGGTGCTGAGTTGTTAGTCCAAAAGGACGACCATAGATTTTAAGGGTGTTTTGAAGTTTGATAGTTGTATTTGTGCTCTGAGGATCGATGACTTGATTCAGTTGATTTTGCACAAGGCTCACAGCTCTAGATATTTTATTTATATGTGTACTGCTAAGATGTATAGAGATTTGAGGTAGAATTATTAGTGGAGCATCATGAAGAGAGATGTGGAGGACTTTGTCGCTCATTACCTTATTGTCAGCAAGTGAAGGCCGAGCATTAATGACCAAAAAGGCCAAGCATTAATGACCAAGTGGTTTAATTCAGACATTGGCCATTCCCAAGTGAAAATGGGAGCGAATTATCATGGATTTTATTAGAGGTTTGCCTTGCACTTCTGTAGTTTTGAATACATTTGGGTCATTATAGATTGATTGACCATGTAGTATATTTCCTTCCTATTCAAATGTCCTTCAACACCAAGAGGTTATCCCGTATCTATGTTCGTGATATAGTCCATTTGCATGGTGTTCCTATATCCATTATTTTAGATAGGGGTGTCATGTTCACTTCTAGAGTTTGGAGAGCTTTCTAGGAGTAGTTGGATACTTAGGTGGATCTTAGCATAGCCTTCCATCTATTGATAGATGGGTAGTTTGAGTGGACTATTCAGGTGCTTGAGGATATGATTCAAACCTTCATTATGGATTTTGGAGGTTAGTGGGAGGAGCACTTAGCCTTGGAAAAGTTTGCATCTAATAATAGATATTATTTAAGTATTAAGATAGCATATTTTACGACTTTAAATGGTAGGATATATAATTTTTGATTGGATAGTTTGAGAATTCTGAGATTAATCCCTGTGGTACCAATTTGCTTCAGGAGTTGTTTGATAGAGTTAGGTGATTCAAGATAGGTTGAGAGCAGCTTAGAGTAGAATGAAGGCCTATGAATACCATAGGCTTTTCCCCTTGGTATTTAGTGTTGTTGATTAGGTATTCCTTCATGTGTCGCCTATTAAGGGTGTGATGAGATTCGGGAGGTAGGGCAGGCTTAGCCTTAGATATATTTGACCTTTTGAGATCCTTTGCATAGTTAGTAAGGTGTCTTATGAGTTATCCTTACCTCTATATTTTGCTGTTGTCCATCTAGTTTTCCATGATTCTATGTTATGGTGATATATTTTGGATCCATATTATGTACATAAATAGGGTTCAGTCCAGTTGGATTATCGTTTGACCTTCATGGAGGAGCATGTGCTTATTTTGGCAAGTGATGTTAGGTGGTGGTGCACTAGAGAGATTCTTATAGTTAAGGTTCACTAGAGGTACTGCCCAGTAGAGGAGGCTACTTGGGAGGTCGAGCGTGAGATGTGGACCCAGTACCCTCACCTGTTTGAGGATTACAGTATATCCTAATTCTTATCTTTCATGGATGAAAGTTCCTTTAGTAATGGATATTTAAATGACCCTTTAGGTCATTTTCCATACTTATGCTTATTTTTTCCTTTAGAGCGTCCTATTTTTGCCTGATCAACATCAAATTTGCTACTCATCTATATCTAATTTCATGCACACTACCATAAAATAATTGTATATATGAGGCTAAGTCTTTATTGAGATGCATGAAATCCCAAGGTTTGCGTATTTGCAGTTAATTAGATGAAAAAGAGTTTAAGCGAAGCTAATAAGGGAATAAAAACACCAAAGTACCTGAACATGATGAAAATCATGATGGGGGATGGACCCTCAAGTACCAAAATCATGGTCGAAGGGTCACAATCATGATCCACAGCCAAGTCAAGCCTCGGCGATTGCGAGGTGACTACTGAGATCGCAAGAGTCACAAATACGGTGAAAATAGCGTGATCTTGATGGTACGAAATAGCTTCAAGGGCAGAATGGAATTTTACAGGGCTAGATCCCAAAACTAAAAAAGACAAAACCCTTGCACAATTGGGGCACCTTTCAACCAATTTTCAATTTTGAGAGAAAAACTATTCTTATTTTTTGTAAAGAACAAGCGTAGTAAATTCTCAAGAGAGTTTTAGTTGAATGTGTGAATGAAGTGTGGATTACTCTTCCTTTGATTATCCATGAAAGCATTGAATGTTAACTTGTGTATATCTCTTTTCTCCAATATCATTAGTAGCTAAATTCTTGTCTTGGCGTTATTCTTGAATAGGGTGTTAATGTGTATGGGTGTTGATTGTTAGTCTAAATTTATAGTTTATGATGTTATGTTTTACTATTACTATATGTTCGAATTGATAACTGTGGGTAACAATTGCCTTGGATCCCACATCATCCTTTAAAGGGGCATGTGGGTGATGTGTAAATGTGAACAACAAATTGATTTTACCTTCTTCCGTATCATTATCTTAGAAATAAGGATGTTATGTGAAATTGTTATGTCATAGGCATTATCTTAGAAATAGGGATGCCAAGTTGACGTGTTCGGTTAACAAATTTTCCACATTCGTGAGATGTTCGAAAGAATCCACAAATAAAATTTAGTGTTTTGTTGAAAGAGTAGCACTAAAACCCTTATACCTAGCCTACCCAAAATTCATTAACAAAAATTGGGACTACCTTTTCATTACCAGTACATGCATTACCCATAGGATGGTATAACCCCAAAAACTTTCTCTACTAGTATTACTTATTACTTGTTTTCTCCTACATTAGTGTCGTAGTGTGATTTTGTTCAACAAAGTTCTAATTCATAATCCCCCATTTAATTTCATTGTTTATTTTACTTTTGCATTATGGGTTAACTCCTAGTTCACTCTCAACATAAATAGGCTGAGAAAATGAGTTTGCACTCCCTATGGATATGACCCTGACTCTTATTAGGTTTATATTGACGATAACCACCTTGCATCAAAATAATGGTGTAAGGTGAGCGTTATCAAAAATGGCTCCGTTTCCAGGGATTGAAACTTAGTTTTCTCTTGTGCGATGTTGTTAGTAAATTGGGGTTCACTCATAGTATCTTTATTTATAATGTTTACTATTTTTGTTTGTTTTGTTAGGTGACTTTCTTAGTAATCACTACACCATGACACACAATGGGTGCAATGAAGGCTCATTTTATGGGCACCTTGGTAATGAAGATTATTTTCATGATGTAGGGCATCCAAATGCAATCCACATCCAACCAGCTAAGGGAAATAGGATGTTCCATGTTACGAGTGTCATGCTCTACATATTACCAATGAAAGGTCTATTTATGGGTTAAGAACATGAATATACTAACTTTCATTTGAAAAATTTTTGTTGAGGTGTATGCCCCATTTGATATTGCTCATATCACTCAAAAGTCCATTCGGTTGAGGCTTTTCCTATTTTCCCTAATGGGTGAAGCAATTTTGTGGTTGAGATCTCTACACGCTAGGCCTATTACTTCTTAGGTCGAACTTACAGATGCCTTATTAGATAGATAGTTTCCTATATATAGAATGCTTCAACTAAGGGATTACATTACAAAATACCGTCAACTTATTGGTGATACCTTGCATGAGGTGTGCAAAAGGTTCAATGACAAACTCATGCAATGCTCAAGCCATGAAGTGCCAGAGAAGATGCTCCTCTAAATATTTTATAGGGAATTGTATCAACCCAACCATATAGTGGTAGACAATGCATCAGGTCGTTCTTTTATGAAGTTACCATATGATTTTGGGACAAATACACTTGACTAAGTCACTAAGCAAAATTAGGGATGACATACTCAGAGTTCTGAGGTAGCCATAGGGTCCCCCACCACATCTTATGTAATAAAAATTCAAAGAAAGAGATGAAAATATGGCTAAGGTGATGACCCAATTAGAGCTCCTCACTAAACACATAATGGGAGCACCTACAAAAGATATCAATGGTGTGGCCTCTCAAGGTGTCAAAGATTATGATCAGGATGAAGCTAAGGCACTCTAGAAAGAGATAAGGATGTTGGAAAATTATTTGGGGGGTTCCCACCCCACCTATAGAAGGCAAGGCAGGAATCAAGGTTGAAATAATCGAGACCGAGACAATGATTAGCGTGATAGAGAAAAGGATAAAGATCATTATTGTAAGGACAATGATAGAGGTTATGATAGATATGTTTCCCCTTATGATAATGTCATGGACAAACAATCAAGCTTGGTGGACACGAAAAAAATTCAAAATTGAGGATGTGCTTACTCAAATTTTGATGTGGGTTAAAGGTACCGACAAAATGGTAAGAGAGATGAAGAGTGACTTTTCTCAACTTAATCAGATAGTTGTTTAATATTCAGCATTCATCAAGCGATTTAAGACAGAAGTGGAGAAAATTTTGACCCAACTTAATTCTAGGCCAAAAGGGAGCCTAACTATTGACACGATGGTAAATCCTAAAATTGAAGTCCATGTATTGGCAATTGTTACAAGAAGTGGTAGAAATCTTGGTGAGAATGTGATTTAAGTTGAGGAAAAGCCTCTCGATGACCAAATAACTGTGAAGAGAAAGCGGTTTGAATCAACAAGTATTGGTGATTCAAAGTCTCTTGAAGTGGGATACAAAGAACCATGGGTAGTTGAAAAGAATGATGATAGGGAGGAAACTCCTAATATGATTGTTGGTGACAAGATAATGGGGGATGAGCCTCTAAGTGTACCATCGCCCCCAGTGAAAATTTATCACTCTTTTCCACAAAGATTAAAAAAGAACGGCAATGATAAGTTCACGAAGTTTATTAAAATGCTTAGCAACCTCATAATCAACGTTCCATTATTGGACGCTCTTCAAGAAAATTTGGGATATGCCAAGTCGATGAAGGACTTGATGTCGAAGAAGAAGCTTGTGGATGGTGAGACTATTGAAGTGACCGAAGGTTGTAGTGCCATCATGTCCAATACCATAGCTGAATCTGGGTACTTTTACAATCCCTTACACCATTGGGAGTCACAAAATTGACAAGTCATTATGTGATCTTGGCCCTAGCATAAATTTGATGCCATATGTGGTGTATTAAAGGCTTGTATTGGGTACTCCTACACCCACCACTATGAGATTATTGATGGTAGATTCTCGATTAAGAAACCAATCGGGGTGCTATGTGATGTATTGGTAAACACTGATAGATTCATTATCCTGCAAGACTTTGTTGTGCTTGATTGTGAAATCAACCACGAAATACTCATAATCCTTAGGAGGCCTTTCTTGGAAACCAAAAGTCTGCTAGTAGATATGGAGCGTGGAGAAATAACATTCCGAGTACATAGTGATGGAGTTTCATTCTGGGTATGCAAAGTTGAGAAGCAACCAAGCGAGTTACAGGTGGTATCGGTTATTGATGTTGTTGATAAAGGAAAAGATTTTGGGTTATCTTAGCTCAAAACCTCAACTTAAAGATTGAAAAATGTCATGTCGCGATGATAAATTAGGTGTTGGATGGGAGGCAACCTATAATTGCCATTAAATTGGCGTATCTTTTAAATTGTATTTGTTAGAGTAGATTTTGTTATTTAGATTGATCCATACAAATGAGGTGCCTAAAGGGTTCCTTTGAATGATATTGAGTAAGAAAAATTATGGTGAAATTGAGTTGTGGGCTGAGGAATTAAAAATCGAGAATAGAAACTAGTCTCAGTTACCACTATTGTGATCAGCGTGCAATTGCAATCGCAATTAATGTGTCATTGCGATTATGGAACTTTGATGGTGATTGTTGTCAAGACGGTTTTAAAACTTGAACAGTCACCCGAAAACTCCCACCATACTTTCTCTTGAATTTCTCTAAATTGCACCCATTCTTGCCTTTATTAAAAGCATCTCCAATGTAATTACATCCTCCCTGCATTCCCTCATCAGGTATGTGCTAAAATTCTCTTCTTGTATGCTCGTTTGTGGGCCTTAGAATACATTTTTAGGGCAATTGCCCAAAATTATGGTTTGTATAGTTAATCTTAAGATTAATTAAGCTTGTTTGGTATGTTGTCTGTTGTTATTGGTGTGTGCTTTATTGGGGAAGTCTTGAGTACCCAAAATATTTAAAATGGGCTGTAATAGCATGTGCACACCAAGTGTTCCGTAAAATAACCTAATGAATTCTTTGCTAGTTTTTCCATGTTTTAAGGGAATAATTGGGTGTTTAGGAATTGTGTTCCATGTTCTTGGTGCCATTTATTGGTTATGAACACAAATTGGTATAGAAAATTCAAATTCTTGGACATGATCATGCTTGGACAACTTTCTTAGGCACTGCGATCGCGCTATCGTGACACTGAGATTGTATATCAGCATGGACCAAAATCATGAATTTCTATTTTTAGCCTAAATTTAAGAAAGGAATCATTTCTTAAGTATAACTAAGTCACATAGAATAGTTTCACATGATGATATTATGTGCTAATGCTCTGTGTTGCTTTAAGGTCTTCAAGGAGAATAATGGAAAACTATGATCAAACTCGCTTCATGGACCTTGAATGCTAAACTTTGTACTATGGATACCTTCCCAAGACAAAGCTACTCCCATAGTGAGGCATATGTTTGGACAAGATGCCAGAGAAGCTCCTGGACTTTCATAATAGATTGGTGGACATCGGTAAAGATGCTTTGCCTTAGATCCATGTGGAATAAATAAACATTGGGTTAAGGAGTTCTATGCAAACCTCAATGTAGTATCTTTCTTCAACCTAATTATATAAGAATCTAGGGAAAGGAAGTTCACTTTGGGCCGAACAAATCAATGACATATATAGGATGTCGGATGCCGACATAGAACAGTTTGAGGCAAAGGGTTGTGAACTAGGGAGCTGTCTTGCTGAGAAGTTTTATCCTGGAAGAGAGTTCTGTAGGCTCTCACAAAGATGGGGATATCATTGTATGATTTCATGACTGAAGTTCAAACCTGTTAGCTATCATTTGTAGTTGGGTTTTCTAATGTACTAACATGGCCTATGGCCCAGATACGTGATATCGTATGGTCGCGTGTATCTTAGACAACATTCCTTTGAATGTTATGTGTATTGCACTGTCAGATATAAGGCATTTAAAGAATAGAGTTGGCTCCCAACTCATGTTTCCTTCTTTGATCATCGAACTGTGCAAGAGAGTTAGGGTTAAGGAGTACCTTGAGGAGACTTAGGTATGCCTAAAGCACCCTATTTACCCTTTTAAGATTTAGGGGAAGGGCGCCCTTAGAAATTGCAAGAAGAGTAAAATTTACTTAGGCAAGTCGATAGATGATGACATGGACTCGTGCAAGACATCCACAGTAGGGTCATTTGATAAGATGTCGAGTGAGATAAGAACAATCAAGGAGTTTATGTCTGGGCTGCCCATGAACTGGGAGGGCCTTCTACCTCTCGCCACTCTTATGTTGCACAGAATGACTATGAGCGGTTATTGGAAGACCAAAATAAGTAGGGGGCCACCATCTATAGGATTGAGAGAGACTACTCCTATTTATCATGGTCACATAGAGAGCTATGGAAGTCTAATAAGAAGATAAAAAAAAGAGAAGAAGAGAAATAAATTTTCACCCGAATATGGAAAGGGGTGAAGGGATTATGGAAAGTCCTAAAGCCCAGAGATATACTTCCCTCCCCGAGAGTAGATTCGGGTGATAAGGTCCTAGATTTATGGTCTTATGATTAGGATCCAACTGCTTTGGAGGCCATAGATAATGATTAGGAGGAGACAGCGAGTGATGCCAGCACTTGACGCGGTTATAGGAGCCCTTTTTCCTCTTTCTATGCTTTATTGATAAACAGTGAGGACATTGCAAGATTTTAGTTGGGGGTGACCGTCTTCATATTTCATTTGATATTTATTCGATCCTTATTATTTGGATATTTTCATGCTTATTTGGAAGATGTTATTGATGCTATTTTTATTTGGGTTAAAATATTGAGCACCCAGATGGTGCCTACATTTAATTGATTAGTAACTTGTTTTCATTTTCTTTATTTGTTTATATTCTTATATTTTTATCTTGTTTTAATAATGATGTTAGATAAGCCATTCCCTGTGGTAGATAGAGTGACAATATTCTTAAGGTAAAATCATTTTGGGTTTTTTAGCCATAGATGCAGGGGACGTCAGAGCACCCATGGCATTATGGATATAGGATTTCCCTTATGCCTATGGATAAGTCTGAGCATCCATATAGTTTACCCTTGTGAGAGTAAAACTATGAGATGACGTCTGGATTTGGTGCTATTCATAACCATTCTTGCGTGAAGAAATACGAAGCAAGCATCCTCCTCCGTCCAAAAACTTTTTATGAAAATCAAGAGCATGGACGTGAATGGTTTAGCAACAACACTTTACCTTTTTTTGTGACTCTAAAGTCTTTAGTTGGTAGTGTATGGAAAATAGCTCCTTTTGTCACAAGTAGGACAAGAAACTGAGACTCCTTGAATAGTTTGCATGCCATGTACTGTGAGATTAGTCATTTAATTCTCCATCTTAATTGTGTCATCTATAACTTTCCCCATTAGTCTCTCAAAGCTAATCTTGATTACTCATGGTTGGTGAAATGATCGTAGGCCTTCTTTGTGAATATACAAATCCACATTAGCCTAGAAATTCCACCCATAAATAGATAGTATCCTTAGTCACCCACTTTGAGCCTTTGAAACTTTCTTTGGCAACCATATTACAAGCCATGAGTCATTGGAATTTCTATCCCTTTTTTAACTCTACCCTCCTTGAACTTGAAAGTACAACTTGAGGCTAAAGGCCTAGTTGGGGGTGGTGAATCTTGAAAGAGGTAAATTTGGGCCATGGTATTATAAGTGAGTATCCTAGAGCTAAACAATGAGAACAAATAAATAGAAAAAAGAAAGGATTCAACAAAAGAAAGAAATGCATGAATTCTACAAAGGTAAAAGTTAAGAAGAAAATTCTTTCAAAAGATTGGTGAATCAAGGCAGTAAAAGTAGGCACATATGTGAGTTGGAAAAAAAAAAGTGGGCCATGATCCAAAGTTTAATCAAATAGTGTGTTAAGTAAATTTCAAGGAGGATGTAGTCACTCTTAGACCAAATATGTACCATACCCTTTCCCAAGCCTAAATTACAATCTTGAAAAAGTCCTTTGAGATTTCCAACCAAGTGTCTTCATATTAGTAGTGATTGAAAATAAGGTCAAGCATATGGCATGATACTTGTTTTCATTGAGAGATTCTTTGTGAAAGTGAGTGATTGCACTTTAGTCTTTTGTTGTATTATAAATATTGTGGTGTGTTGGGACTTCCTTTTATGAGGAGGCATATGGACTAATTGAGGTGGGTGAAAATGTCATCTTTTGAAAATGAGGCAAAGGAGTGTAGTTGAGTCACTATTGATAGAGAGTCTCTTCTAGAGAGTTAGTGGTTGTTTCTTGGTTATTCTTAAAAGTCTTTTGCAACCTTTAAAATTTGCTTGATTTTGAGGGGAGTTGTGCAAATAGGTTTTCCCATGCCTGAGGACTAATTAGTGGTGCTAATTAAGTTAAGAATCATTGTGATCATTAGGTTGTATGAATGGGCTGATAATTGAGTAGTCTCATTAAATATGGAGTAGTGTTGCTTGAGCACAAGAAAAGTTTTAAGCTAGGGTGTTAATGAGTGGTAAATTTTCCACTCATCTATATCAAAATTTGTTTACATTATGATGAACTGATTGTATATATGAGGCTTAGTCTTTATTGAACTGCATTAAATCTCATGGTTTGCATGTTTACATCTAATCAGATGAAAAGTAGTTGAAGAAAAGCTGAAAAGAGAAGAAAAAGACCAAAGTGCTTGCACAATTTGAAAACTAGGATCAGGGATCAACCCCAGGTACCGCGATCACGGCTTGAGAGTCACGATTGCAATCCACAACCAAGTCAAACCTCGGTGATCACAAATGAAATTTAGTGTTTTTTTGAAATACTAGAACTAAAACCCTTATACCTAGGCTACACCAAATTCATTCATAAAAATTGGGACTACTTTTTGATTACCCGCACAAGGATTACCCCTAAGATGGTGTAACCCCAAGAACTCTCTCTATTGGTTTTACTTATCACTTGTTTTCTTCTACATTAGTGTCGTAGTAAGATTTTTTCAACAGTGTTCTAATTCATAACCCCCTATTTAATTTCATGGTTTATTTAAATTTTGCATTATGGGTTAACTCCTAATTAACTCTCAACTTACATAGGCTGAGAAAATGAGTTTGCACTCCTTATGGATATGACAACGACTTTTGTTAGGTTTATAGTGATGATGACCATCTTGCATCAAAATAATGGTGTAAGTTGAGAGATATCATTTCCCAAGTCTTTTATGACTTTTTGGAACTGACAGTTTGGTCACCAAGCAGTTTGTTTGGGTTTTAGAGTTATTTCTTATTTTGAAGTCTTCACTGGTTCCAAATGGCCACGGAGAAAAAGCATTATTCAAATGACCTCCAATGAAAATTTTGACTATTCTAGTATGTTCGAATATTGATTTTAAGCGGTGGACTTTTGGTTTGGGTCTCGAGGAACCCAGCTTATTTTGACCTATTAGTCGAAAAGTTAAGATAATGGAAAATAGGTATGAGACCCATTTTTTGTTTAAATATCCTAGATTGAAATTTTGATTGTGCCATTGATTCTGGAACATTGAATTTGGGGTGGTAGTATAGTTTTTTATGTGTATGGAGTTACAAATAAATCCCCAGCTCCGAATCAAAGTCTATTTTGAACATAGAAAATCTGGTGTAGTGGTACCCGATCGAAGTTCATTCTAGAAATAGAAAATTTAGTACAACAGGTCACTGGTGTAGCTAAAATTATGAAGGGTAAATTATAATTGCCAAGTGAGTTTTATTAGATCGCAATTGCAAAGGGTAAATCGCAATTGCGGCAGGCGATTTATGCATGCTAGATTGCAATCATAATACCAGTTGTAATAGCGACATTACGGTACCCAGGATGGGTATAAATGGTCTCTTTGTATCCTTTTGTTGCTGTTCTTAATCCCTTTTTAATAAATATAAAACCCTAAATAGTAAAATTATTTGAAATTGAAACTTGTGTGTGATTTGGGTACTTAGCTAACACTTGTTTACGCGATTATCTTTTGATTTGTGGTAAGATTTTACCCTTTTCAAGGTAGAATTTTCTTAGTTCTTGTTCAAAAAGACCAAAACCTTGGAGTCTTGATTTTAGCCCAAATTAGCTTGGATTTCAGTTATTTTTGGGTAATGATTCCTTGAGAATGAGGGAAAGTTGGGTTAATTTTGAAAATATGATTATGTAAGTAGGACCCATATGGGATTTCGGTATGATTTTTGGATCTAAGGAACAATGGTGAAATATAGGTATCATTATTCTTTTATTGATGAGTATAATGTGATTTTGATAGCTTGGCATCTTGCAGAAGCTTATCGGAAGGGAAAAGCAGTGATTTAGTAGATGTTTTGAGTTTTTTTCGGCATTCAGGTAGGCTAGGTTTTACCCCTTGTTAGATTGAGATAATTCATAATATTTTTATGATATTGTGTTAGATTTGAGATGTCTTTTAGTTATTGGTGTGATAAATTATAATACTTGAGTTAGTTGGATCGTTTAGGCTATTTTGGATATCACTTGGGGCATTATTAGCCTAGTTAACCATTACTTAGGTGAATTGAACTTGTAGGATTTTGTTTAGATTGTAAATACTTTGGTTGCTCCACCAGTTAGGAGATTGCCTTAGTCACTTGATTTTAGGGTAGAACTTACCTTAGTTGCCATTACCTTAGGTGGAATTGACTTAGTTGCTCTCTATTGGGAGAGATTTCTATTTAACGGCTAGATATGGATTATTCAACATCTAATAGTGGATTTAGATACCTTAGCATAGTTTAGGGTAGACATTGCTTGATAAAGGATTTTCATGATTTAGAAGTGGTCCATTTGACCCACCTTAGTCCAAGACTTGTGTTAGTTGTTAAAGGCCTTTTATACTCTTATATACATCTAGGAAATGTTTATTTTGGTGATATTGATATACCTTGGTACTTGATGGTCATGATGGGTTCACATTGGAAGTAAAACTTATTAATTACAATATGAATAACTTATTGATTAAGCAAATTATTATCTACTTGATTATGCTATTGAATATGTCCTTGATTATGATATTGATTAAGCCATTGATTAGGATATTGATTGGGCTATTGGGTATGCTATTAACTATGCTTATTGGTTATATTAGAGATTATTCAATTGAATATGCTTAAGACTATGCCCATTGATTATATTATTAATTATGCTAAAAGTTATGCAAATACCAATTCAAGTCTGGATAATGATGATAATATTGATTATTTATACCTGGTGCAAGTTCAAAGTTTGATTATGATAATGATGATGATATTAATGGTATTGGTGATGATATAGAGAATTATATCGATGATGATATTGTTGATTATACTTACAAGTTTAAATATTGATGTACATATTATACCGTGATAATATACTTCTTATGATATGATGATACCGAGGTGTGAGATTTAGCAATAGTGATTATAGCTAAGTCAGAAATGAGGAAATAGATATAGGATGGAATAACTTGAATGAGCTCTAGTTTTATCATGAGAATTGATAAATGACAGTGGTCGGTTCTACTATCTTGTTTGTACTTTCCAAGCTTTTGGGTCCTTGTGATAGGTTATTTACTTTTCTATGCTAATTAGTTTATGAGGTTCAATTTTGTAGTTATGATTGCATGTGTTGATTCTTTATGTTATGTCATGTTATCATTTCGGATATCTACTTATTCATGTGCAGTGATGTTGGACTTAATTTAGTTTCATTTACTTACCTTGACATATTTATGTTATCTTGCATTTTATCGTACTTATATTATGATTTAGCTCAGACGGCTGATGAGGACTACTGAGTACCCATGGTTTTCGTACTCATACTATAATTTTGTACCATTTTGGCATAGACTCGAGTTGTAATTGTTGCCATTGATCGAGGTTCATGCATGTTGATTTTTAGAGATAGGGTGAGCTCCTTGGGTCAGAGACGCCCATTTCCTTGTATCTTAATTATGCTAGACTTTAGTTTCAAGAAAATTGTGTTGACTATTATGGATACATTGGTTGTATTTATAGTTGCTTTTGCATTGGCTCTACCAGGTCATGGGATAAAATCTATGTATTGACTACCTTTTATCTTAAAACACCTTAGCTTTTGACTCCAGTTTCCTGAGTTTGAGCTTTTTGATCATCATACGACTCATGCTTACTTTTTGTATGATGTGGGTACAGTTTGGGGGTCTTTATCATATGTTACTCATTGTGGTTTTGGTTGTTTTCTGTCTGAGATATGAATTGACACCATACAAGTTATTTGGAGATGAAACAAGTGAGGAAAGCCACTCGTATATTGCTCAATTTGTCAAGCCCTTGGTAGGCTTCCTAGGGTACAATTTGAGGGTACTAATCATATGTTGTGGATACAAGTTGGCCTATGAAGTCATATGTTAGACAGGATTGGAGTCCCAAATTATGTCTAGGGTATGAGTAGTGGTTACCACTCGTATGTTATGTGTACGAGTTTGGGGGAATCGTACCCTCCTGCACATATTTTTAACTTTTAAGCTGAGGATATTTTAGACATTTCCCACCCTAAAACCCTTAAGACCCCACGTCTAAAAACATATTTTATCATTTTAAAACACACTTTGAAAGATCAAATCACTCCTAAAACTCTCTTTAAACTCTCTCAAGAAGATTGGGCTAGGTTTTCTTCAAGTGTTCATCTAGAGACTTACGAGTTAAGTTCTTTTTGTGAATCTTCATGAATAATGCCTGTGACTCTTCCCTTATTTTTAGTTCATGAAAATCATGTGTTTAAAGCTTTGTTTATAATTTATTAAAGGTGGTTTTGAAAACCAATGTTGAGGGTTTTGTTGCATATTGTTGAGTATTGTTTACTTTTAGTTTTAATTTTTTTAATACATGTTTTAAGGATGGTTTTGCACATGTGAGTTCTTAGTAATTGTTGTTTAACAATTGGGTCATGGCTCATCCTAAAATTGATGGTTTTTACTTTGGTTTTGGTTTTGGTAATAGTATCCCCTCAATATGTTAGTGAAAATGTCTATGGGAATAGACTAGTCACGTGTGAAATTGTATTTTGAACTAAGGCACTGGCCTAAAGATTGTGAATCATTTGTAAATAGTTTTGTAAAGGCCTTGTTGGATATATATTGATTTAAATAGTAACTTTGGTGGTTTAATTAGGTAAATGGGTTTGAGTCCCAACATAATGAATTGAACTATTGTCTTTGTTAGATAATGGGTTTGAGTCCCAAATAAATAATTGATTGATAATGGTAAGGACATGTAGTACGCTCTCAAATGGTGTTGGTATGATGATAACAATGGGATGCCTTGGTAATTAATTAGTTTAATGGTTGTGTATATATGATGGATGTTTTAATTAGGCTTTAAAGCGGGATGTGTAGCCGGGCCATGAAAGAATAAGTCCGAAGGACTAATACTAAAAACCGCCCTAGCCGGTGTGGGTGTCTTTGTGACTGGGTGATTTGATTTCCCCGAATTAATATATGAATGGGAGGTTTGAATCCTCCATAATACATGTATTGGTTCTTAAGTCACCTTGATTATGTCGGGAGGTTCGAGTCCCTCATATAGGCATATACGGTTATGGATATTCTATGATTCATGCGGCTACACACACCGGGGCCCTTCCAGCTAAGGAGAGTTGGGCCCATATAATCCTTAGGTTCCTTGATATATGATGGATATGCTACATAGCCCAGGTAAATATTTCCAAAGCTCATGCTAATCTTGTTCCCTATCCCGGCATGGTATATATGTATTGCATTGTCATGTGCATTGGATGTTTGGTTTTGAATTATTGGCATTATATTATCATTATCCTTGAGTTATATGCTAGCGCTCCAACCACTAATCGTCTTTGATATTGTATCCCCACGTGATACAGGGACTGGTCATACTATCACCCCTCCTACTTAGTAACTTATACTTGAAGACAGCTTGAGTTGACTTGAAGTGGTGAGCTTCCATACTATAGAAGGCTCCATTTATTACTTTGGGTTTTCTTATGTCTTTATTGGTTTACACTTGGATATCTGCTTTTGGGCTATGGTCGGGGGCATGTTCTAATCGAATACTCTTGTTTTGTTTTAGAGGCTTTGTATAGGAAAATTGTGGACATGGGTATGTTATGGAATGGATATGGACTTGGTTATGTTATGGTTATTAGTTTTGTTTTGGATCGTTTGACTTGTTTCTGTTCGTCATGATCATGGACCTATCCTAAAGTCTTTGGGTTGTAGATTACTATATCTTGTTATACAGTCGGAACACACCCGACTCAGGGCATATTTGGTTAGTTTGTTAGGTAGTGGGGTGTTTTTTTATCCTTTTTGGTCTTAAGAATCCCAATATGATAGGGCCCAGTTCAAGTCATGTCTAGTTGGTATTAGAGCCTAAGTTCATAGTCAGTTGGATATCCATAAAGGTTTGTCAAGTAAAGTCTCCTTTATGGGTGTGTAGTGCACCATACTTATAAGATAGAGGCTATGAGACATTTAGGAATGTTTCACTCTATTATTGTTTTCCTTTGTGTTATAGAGTCTAAGGTCTTGGATCCTTCTAAATTTTGTTTGCTTATCTTTCAGATCATGCCTCCAAGAATATCTAATATTCATGCAAACTATTCTGCCTCGACTGAGGACAATGTGGATGGAGCTCGTCCAACTCCTAGAGTCTAGACCCGGTTAAGGGTCATTGCATCTGACTATCCTCGTATGGTTCTACCTATCCACATTGATCCTACTTCTGAGTGCAATACCCATACTCAGTCGCCTCAAGGAAAGGCTATTAATGTTGAGTTTTGTCACTCCATTACCTTTTTAACTCAATTGGTAGCTTCTCATTATGAGCATGGTATTCCTATTACTCCATCTTTTAAGGCCACAAGGGTTGGCCAATTCATCAGACTGCATCCTCTTATGTTTACTGGTACAAGGGTTGAGGAGGATTCTCAAAGTTTCATTGATGAGATGGAGAAGATCTTTTGGGTTATGCATGTTTTAGAGGTTTAAGGTGTCGAGTTTGCTGCCTACCAATTAAAAGATTTGTCATACCAGTGGTACGAAGAGTGGGAATAGCAAGGTGAGAGGATGTTGGTTCTGCCTTATGCGAGGATTTCTCTTGTGCATTTCTAGATTGGTTTTTTCCTCAGGAGTTAATGGAGGCGAAAATGGAGGAGTTTGTGAATTTTAGGAAAAGTAGGATGTCTGTCAAGGAGTATGCCTTAAAATGTCATCATTTGTCCAGGTATGCTCCTGAGTTGGTCTTTAGCATTAAGGTTGGATTACATAAGTTCACTTCGGGATTGTCTCATGAGTTTATCCTTCAAAGTATGTCTTTCTTATTCATAAGGGACATGGATATCTCCAGATTAGTTGTGTATATGCAGTAGGCAGAGGAAGACAAGAGAAAGCAGGCTGAATTTAGTGAGAAACAAGGGAATAAATTTAGGCCTTCTGATCTAAGTGGTAAATATGGGTGGTAAGTAGCAAAAGAAAAAGTGGGGAAGTTTGATTCTTTATCCAAGGCTAGTGCTCCTTACCTAAATCCATCAAGTGATCATGGATCTTAGCATGATGGTGGGTTTCAAACATAGGGTGCCCAATCTCAGGCTAGTGAGTATTAGTCGGCTCCATCCTACCCTCCTTGTAAATTTTATGGGCGGTCACACCATGGGTTCTATGAGGAAGGAAAGAACAAATATTTTTTTATGGTCAGATTGGTCATATGTAGCATGATTGTCATGCTAGAATGGATTCTGGTGATCACAAAGGTCCATGTTTCCTCTTTATCTACTCTTGTACCAAAGGGTCCCATTTCTATCTCTATTTTTATTTCTGGTACCGGCACTAACCGAAATTGCTTATATGCTCTTGCGTCCTATCCGGATTTTGAGGCATCTCCCAATATTTTTACTGGTATATTGAAACTCTTGTCCTATGATGTGTATTGTTTACTTGATCTAGGGTTCACTCTTTCTTATATGACCCCATTTGTGGCTGTGCATTTTGGTTTTGGACCTGAGTCTATTTCTTATCTTTTTTTCTGTATCTACCCTGATTGGTGACTCTGTGATTGATAAAAGAGTCTATAAAAGGGATATGGTAACTGTTAGTGGTAGAGAAACTCTTATGGATTCGACAAAGTTGGCCATGGTTGACTTTAATATCATATTGGAGATGGATTGGTTACATATGTGCTATGTCTCTTTAGATTATCAAACCCGTAAGGTCATGTTTGATTTCCCTACTGAGTCGATCATTACATGGGAAGAGGGTTCTTTAGTGCTTAAGGGAAGTTTCATCTCATATCTTACAGTTCAAAAGTTGATTTCTAAAGGGTGTTTGTATTATTTGGTTCGGTTTAAAGATTCTAACTTGGAAGGTCTTTATTTAAAATCCATTCATATGGTTAATGAGTTTCCTAAGTTTTTTCCTGATGATCATCCTAGTGTTTCTCTCGATCGGGAAATTTATTTTGGGATTGATCTTATTCTGGACACTCATCCTATCTCTATCCCTCCTTATAGAATTGCTCCAACTGAGTTGAAAGATCTTAAGGAGAAATTGATGGATCTCTTAAATAAATGTCTTATCCTTCCTAGTGTGTCTCCTTGGGGTGCTCCTATTTTTGTTCGTGTGTAAGAAGGATGGAACTCTTTGGATGTGTATTGATTATCGTTAACTGAATAAAGTGACTATAAAGAATAAATATCCTCATCCTAGATCAATGATTTATTTGATAAGCTTTAAGGTGTTAAGTATTTCTCTAAGATTCATCTTAGGTTGGGCTATTATTAGCTTAAGATAGGGAAATGGATATCCCTAATACTTCCTTTAGGACCCGTTATGGTCATTATGAGTTATTAGTTATGTCTTACGGGTTGATCAACGCTCCTACGACATTTATGGATTTGATGAATAGGATCTTTCATCAGTTTTTAGACTTGTTCGTCATTGGCTTTATAGATAATATTCTGGTGTACTCTAAGAGTGAGGCAGATTATGTCGATCACCTCTGTCCTATGTTGCGAACCTTAAAGGATCAGCGTTTGTATTCCAAGTTCTCAAAGTGTGAGTTTTGGTTAAAGTCTTTGACTTTTCTTGGTCATGTTATCTCTAGTGAAGGGATCATGATGGATCCACTGAAGATTGCAGTGGTTAAGAAGTGGCCTAGACCCACGAATCTAAATGATATTTGGATCTTCTTGCATTTAGCCAACTACTATTAGAGATATGTGGAAATTATTTTGACTATAACTGACCCATTGACTAGATTGACCCAGAAAAAGTTAAAGTTTTTGTGGTCTGATGTATGTGAGGGTAGTTTTGAGAAGTTGAAGGATAGGTTGACTTTAGCTCCAGTTTTGACCTTGCCCAAAGTTAATGATGGTTTCATAGTGTATTGCGATGCTTTTCATGTTTGGCTTGGTTGTGTGTTGATGAAGCATGGTAGGGTAGTGCCCTATACTTTTAGGCAGTTGAAAGTTTATGAGAAGAACTACCCTATTCATGATTTGGAGTTATTGGTTGTGGTATAAGCATTGAAAATTTGGCATCACTATCTCTATGGGGTTTATGTTGACATCTTTTCTTATCATAAGAGCTTGTAGTATGCGTTTACTCAGAAAGAGTTAAATTTGGGGAAAAGAAGGTTTTTTGATTTATTGAAGAACTGTGATAAGAGTCTTCATTACCATTCAGGTAAAGATAGCATAGTTGTTAATGCTCCTAGCAGGTTATCCATGGGGAGTCTATCTATGTCATGTGGATGACGATAAGTGGGAGTTCGTGAAGGACATTCACCATTCGTCTAATCTTGGAGTTCATCTCATGGACTTTGAGTATGGTGGTATGTTTGTGCATCAGGTATCGCAGTTGTCTCTTGTTGTTGAGATAAAGGAAAACTAAATGTTGGATCCTGATTTGATGAAGATTAGAAAAAATATAGGTCAGCGAAAAGTTGTTAAATTTGTTATTGGTGGAGAAGGTATCTTGAGGCACCCAGGTAGACTATGTATTCCCAATGTGGTTGGTTTGATGGAAAGGATTTTCACGATGCACATAGATCTTGTTACGCTATTCATCCTAGTTCGACGAAGATGTATCATGATCTTAAGGAGTTCTATTAGTGGAATAACATGAAACAAGATGTGGCTAACTATGTGGCTAAGTGCATGGCGTGTCAATAAGTGAAAGTTCAGCACATGAGACCTCGAGGTTTGTACTAAGAGAATGAGTTGTCCGAATTAAAGTGGGAGGTAACTAATATGGATTTTGTTACCTTGGTTTCTCAATCTAGAAATTAGTGTTATTCGATTTAGGTCATTATAGATAAGATGGCCAAATTTTCTCACTTCTTGCCTGTGAGGACTAGTTATTCAATGAAGAATTATGCTAAGTTGTATCTTGAAGAGATTGTGAAATTGGATGGTGCTCTCATTTTTATCATTTTGGATTATGGTACTTCATTCTCATCTCTTTTTTGGCAATGTTTCAGAAAGGTTTAGGGACAAAGATGTGCCTTTATACCATTTGACACCCGCAGTCGGATGGATAAGTGGAGAGGATCATTTAGACATTAGAAGATATACTTTGTACTTGTGTGATTTACTAAGGTGGTAGTTGGGTTGACCATTTTTAGATTATAGAGTTTTCTTATAATAATAGTTATCACTCTAACATTGGTATAGCTCCTTTTGAGGTGTTGTATGGTAGGAGATATTGTTTTCATATTTGGTGGTATGAGGTTGGTGAAGATAAGATATTTGGCCCTGATTTGGTTCACGGAGCCTTGGAGAAGGGGAAGGTAATTCATGATAGATAGAAAGATGCTTAAAGTCACCAAAAGTCCTATGCTGATGTAAGGTGTAGGGCATTGGAGTTTAAAGTTGGTGATTGGGTGTTATTAAAGGTGTCTCCCATGAAGGGAGTAATGTTGTTTGGTAAGAAAGGGAAGCTTGGTCCCCAGTATGTTGGTCCGTACTTGGTTTTGAAGAGGGTTGGCAATGTTGCCTATAAGCTGGAGTTGCCTCCTAGTTTGAGATCCATTCATCCGATTTTCCATGTCTCTATATTGAGAAAATGTATAGGTGATCCTTCATTAGTTGTTCCTTAGAAAGGGTTAGGTATTTCTAATTCCTTATCTTATGAGGTAGTCCCAGTTGAGAACTTGGATTATCAAGTTTATCGGTTATGGATGAAGGGTGTGGCTTTGGTGAAGGTTCTTAGGAGGAACTATAGGGTTGAGGAAGTTACTTGGGAGGCGAAAAATAATATAAGTCCAAGTAACTGCACGTGTTCCCCATTCAAAAAATTATGCTTGAGGTATGTGTTGTTCATAATATCTTTATTTTATGTCTTTGTTTGAGAAAATATTGATCCCTTGATGTCTTTGTTTTCTAATATTTGTTAAAGGGATGTTTGATGGGTAATATTGTGTTAAATCGTGATTGTGCTTGCCATTACCCGTCATTCGAGGACGAATGATCCAAGTGGGGGAGAATTGAAATACCTTGGCTTTTGACCCTTAGAAAATTTCCTGATTTTAAGCTTTCTGATCATCATAAGTTTCATGCTTACTTTTTGTATGACATTGGTACGGTTTAAGGGTCTTGGTCATATGTTAGTGTGGTTTTGGTTGTTTTTGGTCCAAGATACGAATGGACACCATACAACTCGATAGAGATAGTACGAGTGAGGAAAGCCACTCGTATATTGCTCAATATGTCAAGCCCTTGGTAGGCTACCTAGGGTACGGTTCAGGGTACTAATCGTATGTTGTGGACACGAGTTGGCCTATAAAGTCGTATGTTGGATTGGATTGGAGTCCAACATTTTGTCTAGGGTACTAGTGGTGGATACCATTCGTATGTTGTGTGTACGAGTTGGGGGAGTAGTCGCACCCTCCTGCGCACATTTTCAGCTTTTAAGCTGAGGACAGTTTAGACATTTACCACCTCAAAACCCTTAAGACCCCACACTTTAAAAAAATATAGGCTTTTAAAACAAACTTTGAAATATCAAATCACTCCTAAAACTCTCTCTAAACTCTCTCAAGAAGATTGGGCTAGAATATTCTTCAAGTGTTCATCTGGAGGCTCAAGAGTCAAGTTCTTTTCGTGAATCTTCGTGAATAAGGAATGTGACTCTTCCCTCATTGTTAGTTCATGAAAATCATATGCTTAAGTCTTTGTTTATGATCCATTAATGGTGGTTTTGAAAACCAATATTGAGGGTTTTTTTGCATATTGTTGAGTATTGTTTACTCTTGATTTTAATTCGATTAATACATGTTTTAAGGATGGTTTTGCACATATGAGTGCTTGGTAATTTTGGTTTAAAAATTGGGTCATGGTTTACCCTAAACTTGATGGTTTTTACTTTTGTTTTGGTTTTGGTAATAGTATGCCCTAAATGTGTTGGTCAAAATGCCTAAGAGAACAAACTAGTCATGTGTAGAATTGTGTTTTGAACATAGGCATTGGACTAAAGATTGTGAATCATTGGAAAAGGGTTTGGTGAAATCCTTGTTGATATATATTAATTTAAATGGTAACCTTGGTGGTTTAATTGGCTAAATGGGTTCGAGTCCCAACACAATGAATTAAACTAGTGTCTTTGTTAGATAATGGGTTCGAGTCCCAAATGAATAATTGATTAATAATGGTACGAGCATATAGTACGCTTGCAAGTGGTGTTGGTATGAAAGTAATTGTTTTAATCGGTGTGTATGTGGAATGGATATTTTAATTGCTCTTTAAAGTGGGATATGTAGCCGGGCCATGAAAGTTGAAGTCTTAAGGACTAACTTTTGAAATCGTGCTAGCTAGTGCGGGTGTCATTGTGACCAAGTGGTTTGAATGCCCCAAATGAATATATGAATGGGAGGTTCGATTCCCCCATAATACATGTATTGGTTCTTAAGTGACCTTGATTATGCCGGGAGGTTCTAGTCCCTCATATAGGCATACACGGTTATGGATATTTTTTAGTTTGTGTGGCTACACACACTGAGGCTCTTCCAACTAGGGGAGATCTAGGCCCATATAGCCCGTGGGTGCCTTGATATATGACGATTATGCTACACAACCCAGGTTAATGTTTTCAAAGATCATGCTAATCTTGTTTCCTATCCCAGCATGGTTTTGAACTGTTGGAATTATAATATCATTATCCTTGAGTTACATGTTATCTCTCCAACCACTAATCGTCTTTCATGTTATAGCCCCACACGATGTAGGGACTGGTCATACTATCGACCCTTCTGCTTAGTAACTTGGATTCGAGGACAACTTGAGCTGACTTGAAGTGGTGAGCTTTCATACATCAAAGGCTCCATTTCTTGATTTGAGTTTTCTATTGTCTTTTTTGGTTTAGACTTTGATATTGGTTTTTGGTCTATGTTCGGGGGCATGTCCTGATCGGATATTCTTATTTTGTTTTAGAGGTTTTGTATGGACAAACTGTGAACTTGGGTATTAAATGGAATGGATATGGATTTGGTTATGTTATGGTTGTTGGTTTGGGATTGAATGATTTGACTTTTTTGTGTTGGTCATGGTCATGGACCTATCCTAAAGTCTTTGGGTTGAAGATTACACTATCATATTATATAGTCGGAACTCACTCGACTCAGGGTACATGTTGGCTGGTTGGGTGGGTGGCGGGGTGGTATCTGGTCCTTTTTGGACTTGAGATGCTGAATACCACAAGGCCCTGGTTTGGGTCGTGTCATATCTATTCCTAATACACTATCTGATTTGAAAGTTTCACTTGTTGTTTTCTTCCTTATGGGCATTTATACCAAGTTAACCCATATGTTTAGCTCTGGGTTATGGTTTGGCTTACCTACTGTTAGGATATAGTAGGTGCCATCATGACTCATAAATTGGGTCGTGAAACTCGATCATATCTTAAGACACCTCAAATAAGGTTGCTCTAGATGAAGTAGAATTTTGTGCCTTTCTTTGTGCAACTGGGTCAGTATCATCCTGAATCAACCACATCAGCTACCCGGGTCACCTCCATTTAATGTTCAATAGCTGATAACATTACAACTCTTGTCGCATCATAAAGCTTCTAAATCACGTATGGAAATGGGAGGCTAATGACATCTCAAAATGCCCTCTCAGGAATCTCACCTCGTATGTACCAGGAAAAATTAATATCAATCTATCCATACTATTGGCCATAGGAACAACTCAGTCAAGTGTGAGGGAATTATCTGCTCTAGTCAGGCACAACCCGTTCCGCACAATAGACCACCAAAATTTTCCTACAAAGTGTAGGGAAGACTTCTTAATATATACTTTCTACTTGACCCAACTCAATAACTCTCATCTTTGCTTTGGATCCTTCATCTTTGTTTGATTCTTTACAATGTCCATGTGATAGTAAAACTCAATTATAATCACTGACATCTAATGTTTGAGCCTAGAAAAGAACCGTTGAATATTTTACTCAAATATTTAGACCCAATTACCTCAATCCAAAGTGTGGGCCAATAGCGGTTGGTCCTAATCTCGCTGCACTTCAGGTGTGATCAAATCAACTAAAGCAGCATACAAGGCATAAAACCTATGGACCAACTCAGGACTGTAAAATTCGGAAGGCTCCTCTAGCCAACCAAGACTATATCTTTCAAATAAAGCCTTAATCTCTTGAATCCCAGCCAAATCAGTTTTCCAAATATGGGGTTGTTCATTAATATTCCATTTGAAACTACCCTTCTTAATCTGCTCAGAATCCCTATTATATGACCTTCATATCCTAAACACACCACCTCATTTTTTCTTTGGCAAAAGGCATCATAGTGGTGTGTGGAATTCTGTATCTCAATACCTGAAGTAGATGCAATAGTAGTATCATCTTCACTGTCACTACATTTGGAAGACTCTTCTCCCTCTTCAGCTTGGGGTGCATCATTAGTTTTCTCACCACTACTTGGCTCAACTAATTTTGTTCCCTCTTTAAATTTGGAAGAAACTATGTCCTCCTCTCTATCCAAGACGTAGATGATTCCTTTCCCTCTTCAAACTCGGGTAAGGCAGGTGACTGTGTGATGAGAGCTGGTGGAACCTATAACCGAGGTTATGGTGCAGGCTCTAGTTCAGGATATAGTATAGCCTTAACTATGGCTTTCTCTTATGATTTTCTGTAACCAGAACGTCACACGGTGCTTCTGATCCCGAAGGACCACAAGCTAACCCTCTTCTGATATCTGTACCTGTTCACTGCATAATATAATAAAATATATGCGAAAAACCGGCAGAAACTTTCCATAAGGTTCAAAATATCTAAAATATATAATTTTGCAAACTGAATACGTATACAACTGTCTGAAGAGCCTCTAACGGTCTGAACTATGGAGTTGATGGGACATGTCCCGAACTAACTCCATATAATAAAATAAACTAAATATAATAATATGCTGAAATAATAATCCATCCTCAAAATATGAGGACTCACTGCTGGGTACTGAACTGCTACTGCTGATCTGGAACTCGTGTCTTTGAATCTATGGTGTCAAATAACATTACAACATCATAGTGCAAATGCGTCAGTACGTTGGAATGTACTGAGTATGCAAATGAGGTAAGGCTAAATGCAAGGTCTTATGCATGAATATAACTTAACTAAATAATATGCAAGAGCTGGATTAGCATGCATAAAGAATCTATAATTACTGGACATACTACACATACTGTCACTGAGCATACTCGGACTAACTCTGGTAACTGATACTGAATATACTGAAATTCTAAAATTTCTTAACTTACTGAGATTACGAGTATCTGAAACTTCTGAAACTGATAGCAACCCTATCTAATAGGTTGTCTCCAAATCTACTAATAATAAGAATGATTGATTGAATCTGAGATCAACCCTATCTAGCAGGTAGTCTCTGAATCTGTGGATAATAATACTACTTGATAACTTATTTTAAGATTGGCCTATCTAGCAGTGTATCTTCAAATTTGCAAATAATCATACTTGATGGCCTGTATCTAACAGCCTTGAATTCTATACACTGAACTGGGCTCTTTCTTGATGTCTGAGACTGATTCTGAAACTGAGACTGTGGAAAGTAGTCATCTAACTGACATGCCCTGCCTAGCTAAGTTGGGGTCTAACCTGTGCCCCAGTTGGAAAGGTGTCAGTATGGCACCACTGCTAAAGACAACTTTATGTGACCCTCATCTATCAGGTACTCAAATGAGAACAGTGGAGCCCTCATCTAACAGGTCAAGCTACCTCATCTACCCTCAACTAGCAGGTATGATGTCTCAACCTACGCTGGCTACGTAGTTCTGGAGTGCAAGGATTGCCTCTAAGAATCACACCCTCTACTAGTAGGTGAGTTCCTATCTCTGAGCTCACTCAGTGCTGAGTCCTACTCCCAACTGAAAGAGACTGAACTGATTCTTAACTGATCTTAGACTGAGCTGAATCTATTACTGATCATATTACTTTACCTATTTGACTGAGTTTACTTGGTTTCGTATCTGACAAAATACTACTGAATTTTGTATCTTACTAAGTTTTATTGAAATCTTGACTGGATACTGAATACTGTTGATATCTGAATTGAGTACTGAGCTTGATTAGACTGAATACTGAGATTACTGAGTTTTCTTACTGTTCAGTCACTGAGTGAGTTCTACTGATCATAGCGCGACTGAGATTATCTTGAGATTGATTCGGCTCTAGGCACACAACTATATTTTTCTGGTACAAGTACCCCCAAGACTCGATGGAAGGAAACAGACAGGACTCGACTCTTGAATATATGACTAACATCACATCAACGTCATCACAAGATGCTCAATAAAACATCACTTTAATCACTTGGAAATACTAATATGTATTTTTATAGGAAATGCAAGCCAAGACTTCATAACTCATTCCACAATATCTTGCGATAAATACATAACATCCATTCAAGGTACATAATTAAGGATTTCATGCTAACATGTTACCATCCATTCACTAAAGCTTTTTAACAAACACTTGACATGCTTAGCTTATACATAGCTTGGGAATTTCTTGTCAACATATTATAATGACTCTATTTTCTTCACATGAGCACTTTATCAAACACTTGAATGGCATGAACTAGAACACATGTTTACATGATATAATTTATCCTGTTTAATTCACACAACCATTCATCAAATACTTGGAAGGCACAGTATTTAATCATAATACTAATCAATACTTAATATCACAATTCCAACACCAAGTTCACCATCTCAAAGCTCTAATATGAGTTCACATAGTACTATATACATAATAATTTTTAATTTCACATAAAGAACACTTAGTCATGGGTTATAAATCCAATCAACAATATAATCATGAATACACTTAAATCCACTCATGGATTCTTCATCCAACTTGTAGTTACATAAATCATACCACAGCTAATTAATTTTCATGAATCTTGAGGTAAATCATGGAATTAAACTCAATCTTACATCATAATTAATGTCTAACTTAGATCTAATATAAAATCTATGAACTCAACTAATCTTGAAGGATTTATCATTGACATCATGGATTTTATACTTAACATACTACAATGGTACTATTTTCTTCATATAGGCATTTTATCAAACATGTAGGGAGCATACTTTAGTTATTCAACAACTACTACTTCTAAATGTCATGACTCCATCAAAAAATTCATCACACAAAGATTCCAACATGATATGTTCATGATTCAACACACATGGAAAATATGACTATTTCCAATATCAATTAGCATATAACAACATCACACCAATTAACATAATTACATAATTCAAAATGCTTCTTACAAAGTCTTCATCATGAACACAATAAGATCAACACATACTAGGGTCTAAACTTGATTCTTTATCAGTACAATATAAATTTAACTTTAACAACATCAAGCACATAAATTTCATACCACATAAATCATAAAACTCATAAAAATAAAATCTCTAAATTTAGGAAAAAGGGTTCTTGAGCTTCTTGGGTGGAAGGAACCCAAAAATCAACACTTGCATACCTCAAGTTTATAAATCTGGATGAACTCTTGATTCCAGAACTCTATTCATGAGATTGGTAGGTGCTCCTTGTAGCTCTCTCAATGGGGATTCTGAATCTTAAATTATCTTTGAATTTCTACGGTTAAATTTTGGAAGATCTTGATTTTTATTTTGGGGTTAAGGCATGTTATTCTTGAGAAATTTGTCAAAAAAGAGTATATTTTGGATGAAAGTATGTTGAATTTAGTGTTAAGGGGTATATATAGGGGTGGAATATGACCAAAATGCCCCTAAGGAAACAATTAAGGTCGCATCTGTCCCTCAATTACTGGTTTGATATGCTGAAGTAAATTGGCCATAACGTTTTACTATGATGTTCAAATTGTATGAAACCAATTGCATTAGAAAGAAGA
Organism: Capsicum annuum; assembly: GCF_002878395.1. Lineage (NCBI taxonomy): Eukaryota > Viridiplantae > Streptophyta > Magnoliopsida > Solanales > Solanaceae > Capsicum > Capsicum annuum. Next base: position 45,487,223 of record NC_061116.1, read on the forward strand.
CTCAAATATATTTCATTTAATATATAGAACCTCACCAATTTCATTATATACCGGATGTTATGATCGTTACAAGTTGACCTTGAAATGCTGGAAACTGGGTGCCTCACCAACGCCTTTTGCTACTGGTTTGGCACACCAAACGTGCCCTTACGCTACTCCAAAAATTCTGAAACTCACCCGAGATGTACTAATACCTTGACCCATCACAACACAACTTGAAAATTAAAAAACGGATGTCGGAAAGGTCATCAAATAAATACCCAAAGATCGGAGGTCTAAATGAGAAAGTTTCAACACTTAGCCAAATTTTTTTGAGTGTTAAGCTTTCTTTGGAAAGATAAAAAGGCTTTAACGACTTGGAAAACTTATGGGGTATTACAACGGTGAGGTACTAATAGTGCATCATCTATCTTATATTATTCCATAGACCCTCTTCTCTCAAGAGACTCATCTCGAAGTCTAGACTTTGGGTCCTGGGTTCTGACCCTTTTTCTGGGGGTGGCATAACCTTTTTGAGTCCCTTTTGGCGGCATGGTAGCTGCATAGGGAGGAATTTGTATTCAAAACCAACAAATAGGTAAACACTTAAGAAATATTAAAGGTTACAGGTCTGATTCACGAGTCCAACCTATTACTCCTTGACTAGGTTTACGATTTGTGGAATCTACACATAAACTTTAGTTGTAGATCATGAGTCTAATCTACTAGTGGTAGACTGGGTTCACGAGTCGTAAATCTAACTCATGAAAGTCCGAAACAATATTTGAGGTACAAATTCTCTAATTCATATAAGTCAAATTTATGACTCGTGAACTAGGTTCACGGATCATGGGTTGGACTTGTAGGTTCAAACCGAGTCTTAATATGATTCACTGATTATTTTAAATCCCATATTGACAGAATCTCCATCCACTTAGTTCATATTTGATCAAACCACCTTAACTATATGTATCCCATATCAATTAGAAAACAACCAATCATAATTAGAAACTTACTTAGGGTGATGGGGTAATTAACCCAAATAATCAAGGATAGAATGAAACATACTAGTGAGAAGTGTGAATACAAACTAGATGTTGTGTTTTTCACTTTTGAAATCGAAGGTTTGGTGTAAGGTAGAGGATATAGGATTTTCCTTATTAGGGTATTAAGCTTGACCACTATTAGGGTGAAAGAGGTTTTATATTTTTAATGGGAGAAGAGGGAAATATAGTGGTAGGTTTTTATTTTAAGTTGGGTAGGTTTTATGGGTTTGGGTTTTGATGATATCGGATAGAGGGTTTTTGTATTTGGAAAGAGCTGAAATGGAGATTTTGGATAACATCGCTTGGGTTTTTCTATGGTTCCCATAAGATTGACCCATGAATCATAAATAAAGTTCACGACCCATGGGTTAAACTTGTGGGTTATGTTTTAAAACTTATAGAGTCAATGAATCCCAGAGGTTTAAGCTATATATTATAGACAAGGTATATGACTCATGGGTTGCACTCTTGGATAATGTCCTATAAAACCCAAAACTTATCTAATTCCCACAAGTTAAATCCACGAGTCGTAGACCAAGTTCATGAATCTTGGGTTCCACTCATGGGTTATGTTTTGAGAACAACAACTTCACTTAGATTCTTATGAGTCTAGTATTCGGTTCATAGACTTGAGTCACAATTCATAGACCATACTAATAAATGTACTACCTGGAGTTCCTAAATTGTTTTAATCTTTTCCTTAGTTTAGCAATTCCTGTATACTTTCGACCCTAAAATAAAATAAAAAAAAGTGAATACTAAACCTTTGGGTTTCCTTCCAAGAAGTCCTTAATTTGACATCATGGAATGATATGTCTATGTTGCGTACTCCGGCTTCACCAAGAATCCCATGGGTTGACTCCCATGAAGTTCATGATTTGACGTTAAGGCATGATTTGATTTGGCTTGATTTCTCAAGACTCATTTAAGTCCATTTCACAAATTAACCTAGGTCATTTCTATCAACCCAAGTAATGCTTCACTCATTTCCCATTCACCATAAACCTTTTCCCATCATTATTCTCAAATTCAACGGCACTATAAGAGGATACTGTAACAACTCTATATGGGCCATTCCATTTTGATCGTAACTTGCTTCAGCCTTGAATCAAACAGTAGTAATATGTCACCAGTTGGGAAGTCTTTTCTTTAAATCTTTTTATTGTTGATACAATTTTATCTTTTCCATATACAAGGCTAAGCTCTCATAAGCACGGAGACGGAATTCATCCATCTCATTCATTTGTTCAAGCCTCAACTTGGTTGTGCCATGCAATTGTAGTTTTAAATATTGTTTGATATGCCCATAGTGCATCATCCAACTACCTTTCCTAATCCGTACTACTCCATTCATAGTCTTCACCAAAATAGACTTGATCTCCCGGTAGGAGACCTTAACTTGCCTACTTATTTATGGATGGTAAGGTGTTACTACCTTATGTTTCATACCATAGTTCCTTAACTTTCCCACTTATTTTTTGATGGAAAGGTGTTACTACCTTAAGTTTCATACTATAGTTCCTTAAATAGTTGGTTAAAAAAGTGGGATCCTCCTTCCCAAATTATCACTCTAGGTGTTCAAAATTTGTAGAATATGTTCTTCCTCAAGAAAGTTGTGGAACTTCTACTTTCATGGTTGGGAAGCGCAACTGCTACCCATTTTGACATGTAGTACCCAGCTACCAAAATATACTTCATGCCATAGAAACTCATGAATGGGCTCATGAAATCAAAACTCCAGACATCAAATAACTCAAGCTCAAGAATAGCAGTCATAGGCAGTTTTTGTCTCTATGTTCCCTTTTCTTTGACATTAGTACAGTCCCTTGCATAATCATGGGCATCTTTGTGAATTGTGGATTAATAATATCCATATTGTAAGATCTTGGGCATAGTACATGTACCTCCATAGTTACCCTCAATTGGTGAAGAGTGACATACGTCTAGGATTTCATCATCTCAACCTCTAGGACACATCTTGTAATTACACCATCTGTACAAACCCAAAACAAGTATGACTCATTCTAAAATAATTTATGAACCTCCTGCAAGAACTTCTTTCACTGCTAAAACAACAAATCTTTTGGGACAAAATTACTTGCCAAATAGTTGGAAAATCTTCAAACCAAGGGATTAAGTTTTGTGATGCTGCCATGATTTTCTCATCTAGAAAAGTATCATAAATTTTAAGCTAATCCCCTAGATTTAACATTTACTCCTCTTCAAGGAGTAAAAAATGGTTAACAACTTTATTCTTAGTGCCCTTTTAATTCTTGATATAAAAATCAAATTCCTGCAAAAGTAGTACCTATAGAATCATCCTTGGCTTTGAATCTTTCTTCTCCATAAGATATCTAAGAATTGGATGGTTGGTGTGCACAAAAAATTAGTGCTAATCAAGTATTACCAGAATTTTTTGAAGATGACAACACTACAAGTAACTCTTGTTCATTTATATTATTGTTTTTCTGAGCAGGATTTACTGCTTTGCTACTGTAGTAGATGGGATGGAGAATATTTTATTGCTTTTGGCCTAGGATTTCCCCTAGTTCCATACTGTTGGCATCACACATAACCTCAAATGACAAGGTCCAATCTAGAGACACAACAATGGGAGCTAAAATAAACCTCTCCTTTTATCACTTGAATACTTTTAGATAGGCCACAGAAACACAAACTTCATAACCTTATCCAACAACTTTCACAATGGGTTAGCAATTTAGGAGAGTTTTTAATAAATCATCTGTAGAAACTTGCATGACCCAAGAAACTACAAATTCCCTTTACTAATGTTGGTGGAGGAAACTATTAGATCACATTAATTAGCTTTGTCAACTTCTATCCCTATCTTGGAAATCTCTTGCCTGAATATGATCCATTCTTTTACCATAAAATGGCACTTTTTCCGGTTAAGAACCAAGCTACACAAAAGGCATTGGATAAATGATCCAAGAAATCATAAAATGAGTCACCCACAACTGAAAAATCATCCATGGAAACCTCAATAGTGTCTTCCACTATGTCAGAGAAAATGGACATGATATAACACTAAAAAGTTGTAGGAGCATTACATAAACCAAAAGGCATCCTTTTAAATACAAACTTCCAATATGGATAATTGAAAGTAATCTTCTCTTGTTCCTCGAGAGAAATATAAATCTAATGGTACCGCAAATAATCATCAAGAAAACAATACTTTTCTCTACCAGCAAAATGATCTAACATCTAATCCGAACACAATATAGGGAAGTGATCCTTTTGGGTCCATGAATATAAATTTTTGCAGTCTATTCATACTTGATATCAAGTGAATAGTCTCATAGTAGCTAGATCATTCTTCTCACTGGGAATCACATTGATTCCATCCTTCTCTAGCATAAATTGTATCGGGCTTACCCATTTTCTATCAACAATCAAATAAACCCCTCCACATCAAACCACTTTATGAATTATTTCTTCACAACCTCTTTCATGGGTGGATTCAATATACGTTGATTATCAATGCTAGGTATATACTCTGGATCAAATTAGATTTTGTTAGTACAAATTTCTAGTGAATTCCAATGATATCAGTAATAGTCCAACCAGTATCCCTATTGAACCTCTGAAAAACTGGCACTATAGCTTCAACCTTCCACTCTAATCAATTAGATATAATGCTAACCAGCAAGGTGTGATTGGTCCCTAATAATGCATATCATAGATGAGAAGGAAGATCTTTTATCTCTAAAACTAGAGTCTCCTCGTAGATAGTTTAGCCGGTGGGGTTGCTTTATTCTTTAGATCAAGATCCAGCTTCTTTGGTGCATAAGTGTATGAAACCCTACCAAAAATTTTGTTCACCATCCCATCATACCCATCAATACCATCACTGTAAAAATTCATTATCATAGCTGCAAGTTCCTTACCAACAAGTTACTCCTCAATAGGTGTTACCAACTCATCTTTATATACAGTGCTTATCACAGAAACCACATGCATATCCTCTTTCACAGCAACTAGAGGATTTTGAGATGCCTCGTCATTCATATCCAAATTTTCTATCCAATCCGCCTCTTTAACATTAATGGTTAAGATCAATGCTTATGACTCATGTTATCAACCACAAGCATATGCAAATCAGTAATGGACTTACCTCTCTAAGTAGTAATAGCTAGAATATGACTGTCATTCTTGTGATTCTGAATAGTATTACTTGGATGACTGCCAGGTTGATACTGGCTTAATAAGCTAGACGTCTACCCAAATTCCTGCTTGATCTACTTAATAGCAATTGCATGCGACTTTAACTTTTAGATCAACCCCAAATATCTGCCTAAATTTTCTTAAGGTAGATCTCTTAGATTTATAACCCCTTTACATGTTTTGCAAGTAAATATTCCATCCTCGATCTTCTGAAATCAACATCCTGATTCCTTGGTGAAACATACAAACCACCATTTTCATTGTGGTCATATTTCCTCCTTCAGTCACCATCACGCTCTCTACTCCTATCTCTATGCCTGTTGTAATTATCTGCATAATAGTTTTAATCTTGATTCCCTTGCCTCAAGTTCCAAATGTCTTTGTTATACCCTTGTACCTTGTCTTGGAAATACACCACTTATTTATCAAGATACTTATTTTCTTCCTCTAAATCTGAATCATCATATCTATAAGCCTTACCTCATGAACCCCCTATATATCCTTTTTCTCTGTAAATACTGTAAATTTCTTAATAAGTAATCCAATATTAATCCTCAGTTGTGCCACCACTTAGCCATTATCGCATCTAGTTCTCTCTTCTCATTGGAGGCTCCAATTGCATAAGTACCAGCTAATATATCAAACTCCCGAGTATGTCATCCTCGATTGGCTTTAGCAATTCAATTTGAGATTTCATAATCATGCTCCCACCATAGACTCATGAAGGCTCCACCAGTGATAATGTCCACTATAGCCTTAATATTAACATTTAAGGCTCTATAGAATATCTCAAATAAGTTTCTACCTATAATCCTGTGATTTGGCATATTATGTACCTATTCCTTGAAACTCAACCATGTCACGTTTAATTCCTCTGAATGCAATTATCAAAAGTTATAAATCTCATCTGTTAATTACAATATTTTGGAGAGCCAAAAAAATAAGTCTAAGAACTGAGTCATCATCTCATTCCAAGTAGTGATAGATCTATAGGGAAACCATCCTAACCACAAAGTAGATTTCTCTATTAGAGAGAATGAGACTTATCCTAGTTATATTGCCTCTTGACTCACACCAGACATATTGTATGAGGTTTAGATCCCTAAAAATCTAATAATATGCATGTTTGCATCATCTATAGGTAGTCTAGAAAGCACCCCTTCCAAATTTAGTAGTTGGATCATTGAACTCGTAATATCAAACTTAGTACATTGAGTCAATTCTTGAGGAATGATTGCAATTATTTCAATTGTCTCAACATACCTCAAATCTTCCTTTGGATCATTATACACCGATAGATATTTTCATGAAGGTTTTTGTTCACTATTTCTTCTCAATATATTTCTCATATCAATTGCAACTATAAGATCTTCTTTTTTTTGTCTAGTCTTTTTTTTCCTTAGCTGCTCATTGGGGTGCTGCTTTTCTAACATTTTCCTCAACTAATAAGCAAGCAGTTACTTGCTCTATAGTTTCTTGAACATCATATTGAAGTGGATAATTCAATATTGCAGGGTCATCTAAACTCCTTTGAGCAGGGCTCCTTGATCATGAACTCTTTCTTTCTCCATCCTTTGATTCATTCCCAAAGTTCTCTCAAGTTTAGGATCAAATGGAATCAAGGAATTGACTTGACTCCAGTACTACGCATACACCATATTGCCCTAGAAATAGTAAAAAAGTAAAATGGAAAAGCAAAACCAACAACCCAACAAACATAATAATTCAACTCAATAACCATATTCCAAAACAATGGCACCAAAATTTGATTTCCCCGGAATTACACCTCCCAAAAATATAAGCAGTGCTGGTCAAATATAGAAGCCAACAAGGTTGGAGTCGATCCCATAGGGAATGGGACGAAATTTGATTAAGTGTTTTCTTACATAATTGCTAAATAAGTAAAAGAGAGGGCTTTTATGAAATAAAGTAGTCGTAGTAACGAGGGTTGGTTGTTGGATTTGTAATTAGTATAAAAAAGACACTATGATTGAGTTCCCAAAAAACGTCAAAATTCCATAGGTTCTTCGTACTCTAAGTGGTCTTTTACGTTATTCGCCATGCAGAATCAATAGGCCATGTATCATCTAACTGAATATGTTACGCCCCTTGTAGATGAGAATCCCCAAGCACAAAGGTTAATAGTCATGAATGTTTCTATTTTGACCCCTATTTGTGATCCCAATAAAGTCTTCTCGTCGACCGGCTCAAGGCTAATTAAATAAAGATAACTCAAAGACTTGTTATTTATTCTCTATTCAAATTTAGAGACCCTTTATATATTCCAAGGTATAGATAGGATAATTCCCAACATGTTCACTGATTGGAAAGAAATCAAATTAGGAGAAACAACAATACATGCCTAGATACCCTACGAGAATCACCATGTATTTTGAGCACTACTTTGTTAATCCATCACGGTTCCCACAATCATATTTTTGGTTTTTATCCACTCATAATTTCTAGAACACGAGAAGAATTCTAAGAAGAAAGAATGATCATGCACTTATAATATAAAGATAAAAAAACTCTTAAATGACGAATTGAATTAAAACCCTAAAAATCACTATTAATAATTTGAATACCAAGAATATGTCTAGGAACCTCAAAATATTATAATAATATATAAAATAATCATAAAATCCATTGTGAATATTTATAGATACAAAACAAATCATATCCAAAACTATATAAGCGAAATAGGATGGCAACCTTTTATTACTCGTCAACTAATGTCGTGGATCAGTCTACGGGTCATAGGTCTCTCTCATGGAAATAATAATTTAGTTTCCTTTCTTAGTATCTGGTTTACGGTTTCAATTCACGTATCGTAGGTCAGGTTTACAAGTCATAGGGTCCTTCCATGAAAATCATACTCTGTCATCACCTATAGGTTCTTACCTGCAAACTAGTTTCATGAGTCATGCATCAAGTCCATGAATCATGGTCCTAAGTCATGGAACTCAGACTCAGCCTTCATCCTTAAAACTCCATTCATAATTATACTATAAAGGTCGCGGGTCAACTTCACAGGTCATGTACCACACCCGTGGAACTCCAACCTTTTCCTTACTTATCAAATTTTGATCCTTTTTACCCAACTTCATCTCCCAAACCTATTTTCTTGTGTGGCATCATAAAAGCACATTATACCCAAAAAAAATACCTAAGTTTTTGCATACTTTCCTCATTTTTAGCATCGAAAGTGCCATGATCGTGGTACATTAAAGGGACCCATCCAGAAATAGATATAACTGTATACTAAATGGTTCCAATCTAGGACTTCCAATAACCATCATAATCAATCTACTCCATCCAATACCATATATATATATATATATATATATATATATGTTTATGGAGTTCATGGACTCGAATCGCTATTAAAAGAGTGCAAAACTATAAATGTGTTGCCCGAGATCGTATAGGAGATTAAATTTGTATAATAGTGTAGAAAGGGTTGATATTTCCACCAATAAAAGTAAGTAGCAGTGATAAAGGAGTGGATTAATAATGGACCTGAATCATCCTTGGTCTAGTTTCCAAAATAGCTAACATAGTTGCAAAATCTCATAGATCATTAAATAAGGTGGTATGATTCTCATTATAAAAGAATTCATTTTAAAAGTGAAAAGTTGGAATAAATCCCCTTTAGTAAAATAAAGGATTTTGGTTGAATCATACCACTAAGTAATTGTAAATGCACCTAAAAGTATGCATGCAATTACCAGTATTCAAACAATACAACTATAATCATCTATATATCCATAATTATAACCACGTTTACATTTCTATAACTATAACCACATTCTTTATAAGGATAAAGCACTAACCTGGTATCCAATTGGTATCATAACTATGGCGTCGGTCCCAATAATACATAGTCAACATCATAAAGCCTCATAACTTAAGTAACTATGGTAATCTTGGGTATAAAATCAATAAAAAGATCTAATTGGGGAAATACCACCCAATTCACTAAGTCAAATCATAAGTCTTATACTAAAGGATCATTTACATCAAACTATGGTTAATCATGTCTATTATCAAAGGTGATAAAATCCTAAGGCCATAACAAGTATTCTGGGTTAAGGTTCGGGACACACTTCTATCCTAAATTCTCTAAGTAGGCCAAGGCATGATATAATAATCATAATTCCATCCTATAATCCCTACCTAGCATGCAATATGGACTACGCAAAAAATCTTGTAGAGAAAAGTAGAGTGAAGCCTACCTCAATGTCGATCCACATTCTTGAACCGTCCACAAATTGCTTGCCTTTGATCCACAATCATGAAAATGATGTTGCTCTATAAAAAATCAAATGCACATTAATAGGTGTAAGATAAGACCTATATTTCTATAAAAAAATCAAATTTAGCTCAAAAATAGAACCATGGGGCCTGCTAATGGAATCCTAAAAATTGAATCCATCACAAGATCCCTTGAAGGACTAGAATATGTGCTCAAAAGTTAAGCAAAAATGGAGTCTCAATTGGGCTTAGATCAGCCCCAAAGATTAAGGAAAATAAAAGAGAAAATCTAGAGTTTATGGATAATTTAAGATGGAAACTTACTAATAAAATAACATGGAATGATCTCCTCAACACGCCCAACTCATCCCAAACTCTAATAAAGGATTCCCCATGTATTCCCTAATATCCTAGAGATAAAATGGCAGAAATGGGTGAGAAAACAATTGAAATCACCAAATAAGGGATATATATATATATTATTAGGTTGTTAATACTCACAAATATAGGACCCTTATTATGAACATGAATCCAGATCAGAAATACCCTTCGTGAACACAAGAGATCAACCGAGAACACAAAGAGTAAACCTAAGTTGGTCAATTAGGCTTCCTCTTTGTTAATGTGATGGACAAATCGTAAATGTGCAGGTCAATATTGCTTAACCATCGGGGATGTGGCCAAGCCTCATGAATGTAAAGTCTAAGTCTTAGTTGCATCAAAATTTTGTAAGTCAAAATAAGCATCGATCAGGAGTTTGAGATTCGTTTAGAATCCCATACATGTAAATGAAAATTTATACCATACAAAAATTGACTTAGAATCAATAGAGCCATTGAAACTTTTTTCCAAGATTTTTTCAATTAAATGTGGGTCCCATACCTATAGTTCCTTTCTGACCAATTTCTATCCAATAGCCCAAAATGAGTCTAAAAGTTTTGTAACTTGGACAGAGGGTCCTTTTTGTCTAAAATCAATGTTTCAGAGTTGATGACCTTGTTGGAATTTTCATTTGGGTTCGTTTACTAGGATTTTGGTCCAAGGCCAATTCCTTAACAACAAAAGATCCAAAATGAGGAAATAATCTTAAAATCCAGACAAATAGTCTGATAGCCAATCCTACAGTTCCACTAAGTCATAAATGACATGTAGCTACTATGTAAAGGATCAAAACTTTGAAAATGCATGGAAATTTAGAAAATAACCAGAAGGTTTATTAAACTCATGCTACTAGGTCTTTGATTTTGTTTTCTTCCCTATGATTTTGCAAGGTTTTTGGATTTGAGTATAAATCCTATCAATAAAAGAGAGAATGATGCAAGGAGAGCTTCATCAATATCTTGAAATGAATAGCTGAATCTTAAGATCATGATCAAATGGAAATACAAAGGTTTAGGAGAAAAGCGACTATGTATGCAAAGATGCTAATTTATAAATAAAAACGTCTCATGCCTAAAAAAACTATAAAGGCCCTTAATGAAGTATATTTTTTTAATAATCGCTCTTTGTCTTCTTTCTTAGATTAGTTAGTATAAATATTATACTTTGCCATTTTTACTAAGTGGATTATTTTTATATGAGATTTTAATAGAGTGAAACTCTTGTGAGAGAAGGCTAAGTCCTTTATTACTATTGAATATTGATGGAATTGCTTTCTTGAGAAAATATTTCCTCTTGAAGTTATCACAATAGTATAGGTACTTCTTGGATTCTTAATAGAAGGTCTTGATTGTATTATAGCTATGGTTGCCTATTAGATCTCATGCTTGTATCTTGCTTTTCTCTCTTATCTTAGTCTCTTGATCTTAATGTTAGGGTTTCAATTTTATATTTTAATTATCTTAGTTTTTTGGTTCTTTTCATTTCCACATATTCATTATTACATCATACTCTCTCTCCATACTCAGGATACTATCACTATATCCCTTAGCTAGTTGTTCTAGTATGTACCTCAAGTCTAGTCTAGAATTTTCAATTCTTTGAGAAACTCCATGGAATTCCTGTTGATTGAGCCTTTTAATTTGTCCCCTCAATGCCTTAAGCTTGTGCCAAATGCTCTTCATTCCCCACAAATTCTATTCTTTCTGCCACCCACTAGTAATAATTGGAAAACATCTTTGTGGACACACCAAACACTAAAGAATCTAAAGGACTCTTAATGTGCGTATGATGTCCCTTGATAGTCAAAATTATTGGATACTGATCAAAAAAGGGTGTACGTCATATTTTTTCACAACTTGACCCCAAGTGTTACATCCACTCATCATTACCCAATGATCTATCTACTCTACTATATATCCAATCACTATCCTATTGTTTGTTTGTCCAGGTGTAATAATTCTCTTTCTATGCCAAGTTTGAGCATCCTAATGTCACGGCCCAAACCAGGGCCTTGCCATGATAGGTATCTCAAGTTCACCGAGGACCAAAGACCACCCTCTTGGCCTAGCTAAACATAACATAATACATTTAACAGTGGCTAAATTTTGAACATTTAAGAATATAGAAAGATATAAGTTCAAAGACATCTAATAGTGTCAAGATCGATACCCAATCCCCAAAAATATCCACAAAGCCTGACAATGACAATAACAATATAATAGCGAAGTCTTTAATTCTAATTTACAGATGGAAAACCCAATGGAATGATCAAGTCTTCTGGAGAATGGAAGCTCACCACTTCACCACAACAAACGACTCTGAGATCACGTATCACTGTCTAGGAAAATTAAAATTGCCTTCGAACCCTACATCGTGTAGGATACAGCATTCGAAGATGGTTAGTATGGTAGGCACTATCATGTAAATTAGGGTAAGGGTAAAATAATGTTAGTCAAAAGTTCAATTCCAAACTCACTGTACATGTTCACATACATACATACATATATATAATAGATGTTGGGGTAGGGAATAGGGTTTAGCATGATAGCAAAGCATTATCCTAGACTATGTAACTCAACCATCATAAACAGGCACCCACGGGCTATATAGGTTCAGCTCCCCCTACTGAAAGGACCCCAGTGCATGTTAGTCGCACGAACTGGAGGTATCAAGGAAGACCAGGGAATGCCCCAACCCCACGTCAATCCTAGATACAAAATATATAAATAGTATGAACCATGCACACAGTCATCAAGACAAACCCTCATATCGGCAAACGTGAGTTTCCCGTATAAGCCATCCAAGATCGATACCTTCACGGCTTAGCAATATAACCCCCATTAAGCCCAAATAAAACAAGTTTAACATAACCCATTCATTAACCAAGGAATTATACATTAAGGCACACGATAGGTATTGTCATACCATTCAGATTGAAAGCTCATAAGCATTTCATTGCAATTCCATTAACTTCGTGGAATGCCTCGACTCTCTTTTGTTCATTTAATTAATTTGGAGGAATGCCTCGACCTCCTTTAGTTTATCAAATCAAATTGGGGGAATTCCTCAACCCCTTTTGTTTATTAAATCAAAACATATCCCACAATGCCTTTGAAATCCATGTTCATTGTTTAATCATTTAGGCAATGCAATATTATAGGTTTGTAAGTCAAACCAAGTGACAATTCCACAATTCAAAGCCATTTACACAAGTGGGTTGAGGAATACAATTATTCTAAACCAAATTACAATTTCAAAACATCGAATTTAGGGATTACCTCAACCCCCATTCCAATTCCCATAGCTATGCACCCTATTAGTTCAAAAACAATCAAATTAAGGCATGAAAAACTCATGAAAACAATGGGAAAACAATTCAAGAATCATCCATTCCAAAAACCATAACCCAGGTCAAAACCAAAATTCAATTTTATACAATTAAACCATTAAAACACATGATTTTTATAAAATAAGATTTGGGGAAGAGTAACATGCCTGAAACTATCACAACTATGGAGAGAAATCACCCTTGAGAGCCCTAATTGACCAACTTCTTAGAAACCCTAGGTGTTCTTGACCTTGGGGATTTGAGAGAGATTGAGAATTTATTTTGATTAGTTGCAGCATGATAACGATACCCTAAAGGGATTTTAAGTCGTGGGTCACAATTGGGGAAGAGGAGAAATGGCCAAAGTGACCTTAATTAAAAAGAAGAAAAATTATCGCCAGTGACTACGGGTCACTACATGACTCGTAGGGACACACTATGACTCGACACCATGAGTTTTAGTCAAGGAAGTAGATCAGGGATCCTTCACTGGTTACCTTACAATTAGTCCACTACAACTCATGTACAGACTTGTAACACCCCAAAAATAGGTCTCGATATGTCACACGGTGCTTAGGGCTATGAGTAGCCCCAAGCTAACCCTTTTAACCTTATACTAATTCTGGAACTCATAATGAAGGTAACTAAGGCATGAAAATCTACTAAAATACTAAAATATGACATTCATTCTCTTAACTAATCTGAATTTAGACAAATATAAAGTCTAAAAGTGCAAGGCTTAAAAACTCTAAACAACCAATACTAGAAATCTGAAATATTACTAACAGTCTAACAACCCTCTACTTCTATTAACTAGAGAGTCGCTGGGACAGACTCCCAGTTGACTCAAACTAAATGGAAAATAATTGAGCAAATACTACATAAATTTGAAAGTCTAAATAAATAGGTGCTCAAACCATGAGGACTCACCAATTTTCGGGATGTAGATCAAGATGTCCGCGGTCAATTTCGCTGCTGGAACTGAGCACCTAAACTTACATAATTAAATAATGTAGCACATAAACATATATGTTGATCAGTACTTTTAGAATGTACTGAGCATATGGGGATGAATGCATAAGTAAAACAATAGATTCAATGATTCAAATAAATTTCAAAATAGCATGCTAAATGTGAGTGACTCATATTGGCTTGAATGATAAAAACTGACAAAACATAAGACATGAGTAAAAAGACATAAAGAAGTTCCTATGAGCCACCATATTTAGTTCTATTAAACTATACTCTTATTTCTTACTTCAGATCATGTAGGCTAAGTGAAAAGTGCTCAATTTTATAAATCTTTAAAATTAAAGCTAAAATCTAATAATCGTAGTCTTAAGTAAAACAATGTCTAAATAAATTTGTGAGCCTTTACACCTAGTTTTCTCAAAACTATTCTGAAATTTGATTTAAGACTTAGGGACTTTGGGAGTTTCTTCTAACTAACATACACCATGTGAGCCATCATGGAGTCCAACTTCATGTTTCTCTAAGGGGAAAACCTCACGTTGGGGAGAGGTGTCAGACTTTTGCCAAGGAGTATAACCTTATCTTAGTGATCACAATCTTAGCCCACTATAGGCACTTTAATCTCAATTCTATGGTGGCACATAGTTCTGGGGCATGAGACCTTGGAATCATACCCAAATCGGTGCTAAATACTACTCCCAATCATTTGCTCAGAACTTTAGGAAATCCACCTTAAAATGGCACAAGGGTGTGTAACGAAAACCAAATATTCTTCTCTTCTTTAAATCTCAGACTGTATGAACAATGTGGATTCCCTATCTTATTTTAGGATCAAAAGATCAAGTTTCTTAAATCTTGGCAAACAATTCATAAGAGAGGCTAAAAGTCATAAGCTTGTTGAGATATCAATACTTTAAACATAGGGCTTTAAAACCCACTCTTTAGACTCATGCAAACTCATAGAAAGATGACATGCTTAATACACTTCTTGAAATACTTCAACAATATCAAAGTAATGAAATAAAACTCACAACATCATGCTTAAAACTCAATTGGAATCTGTAAAATCATATCACATGCATGAAGATGTGAAAATAGACATGCAATTCAACATTTAAGTAACTTGTAACATCATAATCTTCAAATAATGATAATTGGGTATAAACCCTAATTTGAAAAACATAAAATATTAAATAAATATTAATTCTTGGGAACAAGGATGAAAGGGTATCCTTGTTCATATACCCCACATACCTTTATGGTGCCAAAATTGTTGAAAGATTGGACCTTCAAGCTTTATTGTGCAACCCTAGTTGTTTTACACCTATTGTGCTCTTAGATGATGAAATTCTGATGTTAATAGGGTTAAAATGTGATTAGGATCTATTAATTTCATGCTTATGTTTAGGGACGTTTAAGAGATGTCAAATGACTTAGTTTCTCTTGGAATAGCTCAAAAACGAAATGTATAGGTCATTATGCCATGGGGTTTGTGTCGAACAAGCTATGGAAAACCTTAAGGTTTATGTCGCACTCCCTATGGAAAACTTTATAGTTTGTGCCGCACTCCCTATGGTAAACCTTTTCCAGTGACCGTTTGTGACTGTTAGGCTATGCACACCCCTTTGGAAAGCCATTACTTTTCGATCGGCTATTGAATTAAGTTGAAATTGGTATCTCTGGAACGATAATTCAATTATCTTCAATTTGGTGGATCTAAATCTTCCAAAGAAATACATATACATCAATTTATACTAGTTTAAAGATGACCCTTGCGAAATCAAACACTAAATCTTGATGGATCCAAAAGCTCTTAGCTTGCATCACTCTAAGTGACTCTTATGAACATGTTTTACTTATCATAAGCTTTATTCTCACTAGGATAATCATTATAAGTCATGTACTCAAATGTAAATTAAAATATTAAAGGTTTCACACGTAGGAACATGGTTCATTTTCTAGCTTAGAAGTATACAGGGTATTATAATATCTCCCCCTTAGGAATATTTATCCTCGAATGAGATTTGCTAGAATGAGAATACTGAGGGTCTAAGATTATTTGCAAAACTTTGCATGACTCAAAACATGACTGTATGACTAAACCTATCGGTGATTTTACTAACTATCATGAAATAGCTATATAAAACTGGAGCTAAAAATGGAAAAGAGGAAATCTAAGGAAACTTGTTACCTTAAATGGAGTCTGGGTTTGAGAAGCAAAGGTAAGGGTACTTGGATAGCATATCTTCTTTTGTTTCCCAAGTGGCACCCTCACCGAACTGATTTCTCCAAAGAACTTTGACCAAGGGAACTTTTTTGTTCCTTAGTCTACGAGTCTGGCGATCAAGAATCTTAACTGGAATGTCTTTATAAGAGGGGCTATCATGGATATCTGTGCCTTCTAAGGGTACTACCACAGCTGGATCACCAATACATTTATTCAATAAGGATACATGGAACACAGGGTGAATGGATGACAAATTTACAGGCAACTCAAGTTCATATGCCACCTTCCCAACACGGCTTAATATCCTATAAGGACTAAGTCATCTACTTTGAAATCAAGATCCCTTCTCCTCATATCCGCATAAAACTTTTGACGACTCTGGGTTGTTTTCAACCTTTCTCAAATTAACTGGACTTTCTCCATGGCTTCAAACATCACATCTATCCTAATTAAAGTGGAATCACCTGCTTCAAAACAACCAATGGGTGATCTATACCTTCTCCCATAGAGAACCTCAAATGGGGCCATCTCAATGCTTGAATGGTAACTATTATTGTAAGAAAAGTCAATCAATGAAAAGTAATCATCCCAACTACCTTTAAAGTCGGGAATGCACGCCCTTAATATATCCTCAAGGGTCTGAATGGTCTTCTCTGCTTTACCATCTGTCTGGAGGGTGAAAGGCTGAACTAAGATGAACTTGGGTACCCAAACCGTTCTGAAAGCCTTTCCATAAGTGTGAACAAAATAGAGTACCCTTGTCAGAGATGATAGACAAAGAAACTTCGTTCAATCTGACCAACTCTCTAATGTACAACTTAGCATAATCTTCGGTCGAGTAGGACATGTAAACTAGTAGGAAATGGGATGATTTGGTCAATCTATCTATAATGACTCAAATTAAATCATGTTGTTGATACGAATGATGTAACCCTGTAACAAATTCCATATTTACCTCTTCCCTCTTCCAAGTGGGAATACTAAACTTTTGCAAAATACCACAAGGCCTTTGATGCTCTACCTTAACCTACTGACAAATGTCATACTAGGCAACAAACTCCGCAATATATTTCTTTATACCACTCCACTAATAGACTTCTCACAAATCTTGGTACATCTTAATAGCGCCAGGGTGAATGAAGTATCGTGCACTATGTACTTCTACTATAATCTTCTTTCTTAAACCATCAATGCACGCCATACATAATCTACTCTGGTATCTCAACACACCACCTCCCCCTTGGGAGAAGACCTCTACCTTTTGATCTTTGACTAAATCCTTTAACTTAACTAGACTGAGATCCTTATTTTGTTTCTCATTCACCTAAGAAACTAAAAAAGATTCTTCACTACTCTGGACCCAAACATTTCCCTCAGCCGAATCAACTAACCGAACACCTAGTCTAGCCAACTAATGAACTTTTTGAACCAACTCTTTCTTATCACCCTCTACATGAGCAATACTACCCATAGACAATCTACTAAGGGCGTCTACCACAATATTGGCCTTGCTCGGATGATATAAGATACTCATGTCATAATCTTTTAACAATTTTAACCACCTTCTCTGATGGAGGTTCAATGATGTGTAAGCAATTACTAACATAATTAAGGCCTTTAACCTACAATAATTATGAGGTCCTAAGCAACTTATGTCATTTTTTTATGTGTTTATGTTGACTTTATAGTATAAGCTGATAAAGTAGAGAACCAACAAGAATGGAGGCAAAGAAACTGAAATCTGGAGAAAGCTGAAGAGAAGTATGGCTGACGACATCTGTGATAAGTCGTCAGAATCATGACAGGCTATCACAGTTGTCGTCAAACGTAACCAGAGATTTGTCATAAATCGAATACTCTGATGATATCTGGTGATAAGACATAAAAAGTATGATAAGCCATCAGGGATGTCGTCAGCCTTAACCAGAGAATGAGATTTGCTATAATGCTATGACGGTATGTCATGATAAGGCGTCAAAGATGTAATAAGGCATCGGGATAACCATCAATCTTAGGCAAAAATTCTCAAAATGGAAGAGGAGCCGATGACATCCATGATGCGCCGTCAGACTCCTGATAGGACGTCATTGTCGCCGTCAGCCTAAGACAGCAAAAGCCAAACTTAAAGAGAATCTGATGACATCCATGATAGGTTGTCAAACTCTTGATAGGCCGTCACGGTCACCATCATCTATTCCAAGAAAAATCTGTAACTTTAGTTTTATTTCCTTATTTAGGGTTAATTATTTAAAAGCTTTGTTTTAGGATTTCTGAGGATCGATTGACATATCCCAAAATATAGTATATACGATTTTTATCTTTCTCTCTCTCTAAGACCAATATTTTAGAGCTTTGCCTTGTGATTCAATTCAAAGTATACTTTTGATTTTCTTCATCATTGTAAGTAAATCCTTTCAGTTATGAATTCAATTTGCATACTTGCTTCTTGCATCATGAGTGCCTAAACACCTATAACCTGGATCATGGGATCTAGGGTTAGGTCATGATAAGGTGTTAAATACTCAAGATTCAATAGGTGTTAGGATTTCTTGGTAATTCTGAGATTATAATTTACGTCTGTTGGTTGTAAATAGTAGGCGTACCTACTTTGGTTTGCTTAAGAAAGAAATCATAAATAGTAGGAACTGAATTATGAACATGGAGTCAGAAAGGCTTCGTTTAATAATTATTGTTGTAACAAGGTTGATTAACCTGAGGTAAAATCTAGACAGTGCATAGCGATTCCCAACGTTCGAGAGGATTAGAAAATTAGACTCTTGAACAGGTCGAGAGACATTTGAGCATAACATTGATAAAGATAGCTTGTGATCTTAACCATCGTGAGATTCTTGAGTAAATTTTAGCATCTGTCATTTACCATAAGCCCTAGTGAACATAATCCTAGTTATTACATAAAATCTTGGTTACAAAAATCAAATTCAAAGTGATAATCAATTATATGCAAAACTTAAACTCTATTTCAGGAAACAGTAAACTACCAATGAATTAAATCATAAACAACTTTAGTTCACATCTTATTCCCTATGGGATTCGACCCTAACCTAGTTGGGTTTTATATTGACAATGATCACTTACACCCAATCAAGAGTGTAATTTAAGTGTTATCAAAAATGGCGTCGTTGCCGGGGAATACGGTTGTAAACTGAAAGTTTCTATGTGTTAATTTTTTGTTAGTTATGTTTCTAGATTTACGTTTGTTTGTTGTTTTTGTTTATTTGTAAGATCTTAATAGTGTACGCCAAGCATAGCTCAATCCAGAACTCCAATGCATAACAAGTAATGGTAGAACAGCCGTTGCAGTAGTAGATTAATGATGACAATGATGGTATGGATGTAGCAAGTGCAACGGGTGCCCTCATTTCTTCTCTGTTGGCACCTGGAGTAAAGTTCAACATTACAAGAATGATGATCAACCTCTTAAACTTGAAAGAGTTGTTTCGAGGCCTTCTTGGGTATGACCATAACCTGTATCTGGTGAATTTTATCACCATTTGCAAATCTTTTGATAACCCAGAAGTGATCCAGAATGCTATCCAGTTGAGGCTATTCATGTTGTCTCTGTCTCGGGAGGCAACATTATGGTTGAATGAGCTGACGCCTGATTCTATAACTAACTGAAGGCAATTGAAAGAAGCTTTCCTAGAAATATTCTTTCCACCTTCTAGGAAGGTACAGTTGAGGGATGAGATCAGCAACTTTAGATAGCTCCTGAATGAGGCCTTGCATGAAACTTAGGAGAGGTTCAAGAAGAAGCTGACACAGTGTTCGAACCACAACATGAAGGACATACATTTGATGGAGACTTTATACAGGGCTCTTAACTCTATAACAAAGCCGATTGTAGATAACGCCGCTAGTGGTTCATTTGTTGATCTGTATTTTTAAGATGCCTCAGATATGTTGAATAGGAAGACCAAACAGAGTCGGGCTTGGTACACCAGAGATTTTATGGTGGCAAGCCCCACTGTTCATGTTTGAATGACTAATGAACAACGTAGGAGAGATGAGAAGTGGGATCAAGATATGGACTATCTAAAGACTCGGATGGACTTGCTCACCAAGCATTAATTATTGGGGAAGACTAAGAAAGTAAAGGTTGTGACTTCTCAGGACTAAGTTGATGTTGAGAATGAAGAAAAGGATAATTATGTTAATAATCAAGGGGATTTCCTAGGCAATAGCCAAGGGAATCAAGGTCAAAACATTTATGAGAAGCCTGGTTACCGAGATAGGGAGCAAGGGAACTGGAGAAGTAGAAATGAAAGAAGTAGGTTATATGTTCTTCCTAGAAATCGAGAAGCTACTACAACTAGCTCTGGAAAGATATCTATGGAGGACTTGATGGAAAAACTGTTGGAGGGAGTTAAGGCTACCAACTCAGGGGTAAATACTATGAAGAGTGAATTTTCTACTCTGAGTCAGTTGGTTAGTTCACACTCAACTTCTATCAAGTAGTTGGAGCAGCAGATTAGCCAACTTTCCACAGCACTGAACCAGGGAAGAAGTAGTTTTGTATCTAGTTAAACGGCTCAGAATCTGCAAACTAATGGCTCATATCTGGCTATTACCACCAGGAGTGGTAAGATCTTACCTGGCCCTTCTGTTAGCAAGTCTGCGAATAATGAGGGAGTTGCGAATAAACTAGAAGAAAGCAATCCAGGTGAGTCTGGGAAATTGAATAGCTCTGTTGATGCTTCAGAGAAGGTGAGGGAGAAGGAAGAGGAAGTGGTGTCGAAGACTATCCCAAGACCACCACGTCCGTTTCTTAAATGATTGAGAAAAAAGGTTGATGATGCCAAATTTAGCAAATTTATGGAAATGCTCAAGCAATTAACAATAAAAATGCCTTTGATTGAGACACTTGAGCAAATACCAGGATATGCAAAATTCATGAAGGACCTTGTGATAAAGAAATGAGCGGTGAGCTGCGAATTGGAGGAAGATATCCACGTTTGTAGTGTTATCTCTGCAAGGACCTTAATGCAGAAGAAGCCAGACCTAGGTGCAGTCACTATTCCCTGCACAATTAGAACTATGGAATTCACCAAGGCATTGTCTGATCTGGGAGCAAGCGTTAATTTGATGCCATTTTCTATTTATAGAAAGTTGGGTCTGGGGAATCCCACACCCACCAACATGAGACTGGTAAAGGCGGATAGGTCAGTAAAGTGACCTATCGGCATTTTACATAATATGTTGGTAAAGGTTTCCAATTTCATATTCCCTGCAGACTTTGTTATTTTAGACTGCGAGGTGGACTTCAAGGTACCCATAATCTTAGGTCGACCTTTCCTCACAACCAAAAGTGTGTTGATCGCTTTAAGAGTGAATGAGCTCTTATTCAAGATAAATGATGAAGTAGAATGGTTGATGTGGGAAAATCAATGAAATAACATGAGAAAATAAGTGTGTTCTCAGTAGTTGATATGTATTTTGAGTAAGAACAGGATGTGCCTATACTGAGCAACTTGTTATCGAACCTTTGGCTGCAGTCATAATGAATTATGATATTGAAGGCAATGGGGAGTACGAAGAGACAGTTTGTGCCTTGACAGGAATGGGTTCATATCCTTATGCACCCAAAAAGTTGCAAATTGATCTGGCTAATCAATTAACGCCACCAGCCAAGCCATCTATTTAAGAGCCTCCAGTATTGAAGTTGAAGAAGATACCTGGGCATTTACGATACGTGTTTCTGGGTAAAGGAAACATGCTACCTATTATTATTGCAGTTGATTTGGGAGAACAGCAGGTGAATGCACTTATTTCAGTACTTCAGAAACATAACAGAGTAATAGCGTGGACCATCGCAGATACTATTGGTATTCACCCAAGCATCTGCACGCATAAAATTCAACTTAAGAAAGATTGTATTTCAACCATAGAACATCAGCGTCATCTTAACCCACCAATTCAAGAGGTGATTAAAAAGAAGATTATTAAATGGTTGGATGTAGGAGTGATTTACCCCATTTCTGATAGCAAGTGGGCGAGCCCAGTTCAATCCGTGCCCAAAAAAGAGAGTATGACGGTGGTTGCTAATGAAAAGAATAAGTTGATTCCACTCAAGCCAATAACTGGGTGGAGAGTTTGCATGGACTACCGCAAGTTAAACTCTTGGACTCTGAAGAAGCACTTCCTAATGCCTTTTATGGACCAAATGCTTGATCAATTGGCCGGTAGGGGGTGGTATTGCTTCTTGGATGGTTATTCTGGATATAACCAATCTGTATTGCTCCTGAAGATCAGGAGAAGATGACATTCACATGCCCATATGGCACCTTTACATTTAAGAGGATACCATTTAGACTATGCAATGCACCCACCACTTTTCAACGGTGCATGATGTCTATCTTCTCTGACATAGTGGAAGACACCATAGAGGTATTCATGGATGATTTCTCTATGGTGGGTGATTCATTTGAAATGTGTTTGAAAAATCTGAATGTGGCCTTGCAAAGATGTGTTGAATTTAACCGAGTGCTTAACTGGGAAAATGTCATTTTATGGTAAAGGAAGGCATCGTTTTTGGCCATAAAATTTCTGAAAAAGGGATAGAAGTTGATCGACCAAAAGTGGAAGTTATCGAGAAACTACCACCTCCTATTTCAGTGAAGGGAGTGCATAGTTTTCTTGTTCATGCAGGCTTTTATCGGAGATTCATAAAAGGTTTCTCTAAGGTTGAAAATCCACTTTGCAAGCTTTTGTAGAAGGAAGTGAAATTTTTCTTCAATGATGAGTACTTGAAGGCATTTGAGTGCCTTAAAAAGAAGCTGGTTGAAGCACCTATTGTTATTGCAGCTGACTGGACAAAACCATTTGAGATAATGTGTAATGCAAGTGATGTTGCCCTAGGAACAATATTTGGACAAAAGAGGGACAAACTGTTTCATCTAATATATTATGCCAGGAAAGAACTAAATGGAGCGCAAAAAAATTACATCATCACTGAATAGGAATTTCTGGTTGTGATATATGCTTTCGAGAAATTTAGAGCTTATCTGCTGGGGACCAAAGTGGTAGTCCACACTGACCATGCTGCCTTGAGGTATTTAATGGCTAAGAAGGATTCAAAACTAAGGCTTATTAGATAGGTGTTGCTGCTGCGAGAATTTGATTTCGAGGTCAAAGATAGGAAAGGTTGTGAAAACCATGTTATGAATCATCTATCTGGAATGGAATGTGAACAGAAAGCCAGTGATGAAACAAAGATAAATGATGCATTTCCTGATAAGGAGATCCTAGTGGCTGCTATGGAAAAATTGCCTTGGTACACGGATTATGCAAACTACGTTGTGAGTGAGGTCATTCCAAAAAATCTTTCTTTCCACCAAAGGAAGAAATTCTTGCATGATGTAATACATTACTTCTGGGATGAGCCTTAACTTTTTCAGTGATCCACAGACAATATCATACATAGATGTGTACTGAAAGTAGATGTATTATGCATATTAGAAGCATGTCATGCCTCCCAAGTTGGGGGAAACCATGCGGGTGACTGAATGGCTAGGAAGGTGTTGCAGAGTGGCTATTATTGTCCAACATTGTTTAAGGATACCCACGAGTTTGTGCGAAATGTGACCAATGTCAGAGGCAGGGGTCAATCTCCAATAGACATGAGATGCGCCTGACTAAGATGCTTGAAGTGGATTTGTTTGATGTATGGGGCATTGATTTCATAGGTCCATTTGTAAGCTCATATGGGATAAAGTATATTTTGGTTGTTGTTGACTATGTCTCTAAGTGGGTTAAAGCTATGGCTTTGGCTGATAACGAAGGAAAGAGGGTTGTTGCTTTTCTCAAAAAGAACATCTTCTCTCGCTTTGGAAAACCACGTACTATCATAAGCGATGAAGGATCTCATTTTTGCAACACATTATTTAGAGCAGCTTTGGTAAAATATGGAGTGAAATAACACAAAGTGGCTACCCCATACCACTCACAAACTAGTGGGCAAGTGGAGGTATCAAATCGTGAAGTTAAAGCCATCCTAGCGAAAATGATGAATGCTAGCTAGAAAGACTGGTCTCGAAAGCTTGGTGACGCATTGTGGGCTTACCGGACTGCTTTTAAGACACTCATTAGCATGTCACCATTTCAGCTGGTCTATGGAAAAGCTTGCCACTTGCCAATAGAGCTGGAACAAAAGGCTTTGTGGGCACTCAAAAGGTTGAATTTGAATTGTAAAGAAGCAGCAAAGATGAGACTGGGACAACTAAATGAGATGGATGAATTTCGTCTCAGAGCATATAAATGAGCAGATCTGTATAAAGAAAAGATGAAAAAGTACCATGATTGGAGAATAGAGAAATCAGAATTCAAAAAAGGGGACTTGATACTTCTGTTTAATTCCAGACTCAAATTGTTCCTAGGCAAGCTGAAAATCTAAGTGGTCAGGCCCTTTCAAGGTTAGTCAAGTCCACTCATCGAGAGTAGTAGAACTCGAAAACAAAGATGGTAGTACCTATAAGGTAAATGGGCAACGATTCAAGATTTATATTGGTCTAAAGGAATCAGTGAAAAGAATCACCATTATCTGTCTGGATGAAGTCTGAAGTAATCGAGATACCTGAGTCGTGTCGCGACGGTAAATTAGGTGTTGCATGGGAGGCAACCCATGATATCAGAGATCGATCCAATCCAGGTATACTCTAACCCTTAATTTACCTTTACTTTGATTTTAATTTGAGGGTGTAGGGTAGTCTATTGTTGTTATATAGTTGTGGTAACTAGGAGAAATTCAAGCACCAAAAGTAGCTGACATGTTTTTGATTAACTTTCGAACACCCTTCCAATGTCTTGT
The DNA here is from genome assembly GCF_002878395.1 of Capsicum annuum. NCBI lineage: Eukaryota > Viridiplantae > Streptophyta > Magnoliopsida > Solanales > Solanaceae > Capsicum > Capsicum annuum. The sequence continues at coordinate 45,512,419 of NC_061116.1, forward strand.
TTGATAAACTATATGGATTATATTTACTTGTGACCATTGTGAATCTTTTTCTAGCATTATTTATAGCTTCTTGATGATCATTGCTGAACAATTGCATAAACTAGATAAGCAGTTATTTGTGATACACTTGTGTGCCAGGTGTGTGTGAGCTATTACTTATTTCCCTTTGTATGCTAAAGCCAGAACTTGCCTGGCTTGTCTTGCCATGGTCATAAGATAGGATTTAGTATAGAATCATAGGACGTTGTTGATTAACCCACTTTTAGCCAAAATAACCATCCCTGTGTGCATAATACCCCTTAATCCCTGTGTAGAGAATAAATTGACCATTTCTTTCGTATGACACCTTTCACCTTCCCACTTATACCACAATGAACTTGTTTTTCCCTGGACTTCTTTGGACACTAATCACCTTAACCTAAGCAAATAGCCTACGTTGAGGGTGGTAATCATAGGGGTGCATGGTGTAGGATGAGTATGAAAAATGGAGGAATAAAGGAGAAAGAATAGAAGTTGGGTTCTCAAAAAAAAAAATATATATATATATATAATAATAATAATAATAATAATAATAATAATAATAATAAGAGGGGGGAAGAGTAGCACCCAACTTGAATATGGATGATAAAGAGAAGAGGAGAAGAGAAAGAGGATAATAGGTGAGACCCAAGAAAACAGTGTAATGTCAAGGAGGCATTGTCACTTTAAATGACCTTGAACCTCATACCAGCCCCAAACCACAATATAAGCCTAAAAGAAGTCCTATAGTGATTCTAGCTAGCCTATCTGAAGATCTTGGTAACGAAAATAAGGGTAAGCCTATGGTACTTGGCATACACTGACTGGAACTTCCTTTTGAGAGCGAGAGTCTTTTGGCGACCCCCACTTTTGCATTTTTGGATTACTTATATGAGAAGAGGAGGATTTCTTTGTTGTGAGGGCACACTGGTATCGTTGCTAGCTACTCACTATTGATGTCGTCGCTTGAGTCCTTTGTGTTATAATAATGTTTTTATTTCAATGATATGCACAGTTGGTATTACTTTGTTTGGCATTGGAGGAATAACTTTGTATTGAGCTTAAATGGAAAATTGGCTGTGGAATGTGCTATATGTTCACTTAGTTGGATTAAGTTTCTTGCAGACAAGCAATTATTTTAAGTTGAGGGTGTTGATGTGTGAGCAATTGCTAACACATTTAAGGCCTTTAACCTAGAATAATTGCGAGGTCTTAAGCAACTTTTGTCATTTTTTTGATGTGTTTATGTTGATTTTACAGTATAAGCTGATGTAGTACAGAACCAACAAGAATGGAGGCAAAGAAATTGAAATCTGGAGAAAGCTGAAGAGAAGTATGGCTGACGACATCTGTGATAAGTTGTCAGACCCATGACAGGCTATAATAGTTTTCGTCAAACATAACCAAAGAGTTGGCATGAATTGAATACTATGACGATATTGGTGATAAGACGTCAAAAGTGTGATAAGCCGTCAGGGATGTCATCAGCCTTAACCAGAGAATGAGATTTGTTGTAATGTTGTGATGGCATGTCGTAATAAGGCGTCAGAGTTGTGATAAGGCAGAAGGATCACCGTCAACCTTAGGTAGAAATTCTCAAAATGGAAGAGGATTTGACGACATCCATGACGCGCCGTCAGACTCCTGATAGGACGTTATTGTCGCCATCTGCCTGAGATAGCAAAAGCCAAACTTAAAGAGAATCTGACGACGTTCATGATAGGCCATCAAACTCTTGATAGGCTATCACGATTGTCGTCATCTATTCCAAGGAAAATCTATAACTTTAGTTTTATTTCCTTATTTAGGGTTAATTATTTAAAAGTTTTGTTTTAGGGTTTTCTGAGGATCGGTTGACATATCCCAAAAGATAGCATATATGATTTTTCTCCCTTTCTCTCTCTAAGACCAATATTTTGGAGCTTTTTCTTGTGATTCAATTCAAAGTATACTTTTGATTTTCTTCATCATTGTAAGTTAATCCTTTCAGTTATAAATTCAACTTGCATACTTATTTCTTGTATAATGAGTGACTAAACACCTGTAACCTGGATCATGGGATCTAGGGTTAGGTCATGATAAGATGTGAAATACTCAAGATTTAATAGGTGTTAGGATTTCTTTGTAATTCTGAGATTATAATTTACGTCTTTTGGTTGCAAACAGTAGGCGTACCTACTTTGGTTTGCTTGAGAAAGAAATCATAAATAGTAGGAAGTGAATTATCAACAGGGACTCGAAAAGGCTTCGTTTAATAATCAGCGCTATAACAAGGTTGATTAACTTGAGGTAAAATCTGGACAGTGCATAGCGATTCCCTAAGTTAGAGAGGATTAGGAAATTAGATGCTTGGATAGGTCGAGAGACATTTGAGCATATCATCGATAAAGATAACTTTTGATCCTAACCACCGTGATAATCTTGAGTAAATTTTAGCATCTGTCATGTACCGTAAGCCCAAGTGAACATAATCCTGGTTATTTCATAAAATCTTGGTTACAAACATCAAATTCAAAGTGACAATCAATTATCTACAGAACTTAAACTCTATTTTAGGAAACAGTAAACTACCAGTGAATTAAATCGTAAACAACTTGAGTTCACACCTTATTCCCTGTGGGATTCAACCCCAACCTAGTTGGGTTTTATATTGACAATGATTGCTTGCACCCATTCAAGAGTGTAATTTGAGAGTTATCATTCAACTCTCTCTACGTAAACACATATTGCAAGCTTTTGTGGTCTATGAACACATCAATATGTAATCCATACAGATAGTGCCTCAAGATTTTCAAGGAAAAAACAACTGCATCTAACTCAAGATCGTGGGTAGGGTAGTTCCTCTCATGAGGCTTAGGTTGTCAAGATGCATAGGCTATGACCTTACCTCTCTGCATCAAAATACAACCTAGACCAACTCTAGAAGCATCACAATAAACAACAAATTTGTCTGTACCATCAGCTAACACCAAAACTGAGGCTGAAGTGAGTAGAGCCTTCAACTCCTAAAAGCTCTTCTAATAGGAATCTGACCACTGAAACTTAACTTTCTTTTAAGTCAATCTATACATGGGAAATGCAATAGATGAAAACCCCTCAACAAACCATCGGTAATAGTCAACTAAATCTAAGAAACTTTTAATGTCTGATGGAGAGATAACTCTAGCCCAATTTCTTACTGCTTTGGTCTTTTGAGGATCAACTCTAATGCCATCAGCAGAGATAATATGACCAAGAAAAAATTCTGACCTTAACCAAAATTCACACTTACTGAATTTGGCGAACAACTAGTGATCTCTAAGAGTTTGTAGCATGATTCTAAGATAGTCTGCATAGTCATCCTCACTACGGGAATAGACAAGGAAATCATCGATAAAAAGTATAACAAATATTTCTAGGTACTATTTGAACACTCATTTCATCAGGTCCATGGAGGCTGCTAGGGCATTTGTTAACTCGAAGGACATGACTAGAAACTCAAAGTGACTATAACGGGTTTTGAAAGATGTCTTTGGAATATTACATTCCCTTACTTTAAGTTGGTGATAGCCGGATCTAAGGTCTATCTTAGAGAAGTAACTTGCACCTTGGAGTTGGTCAAATAAATTATCAATCCTATAAAGAGGACATTTGTTTTCATTGAGACTTTAATCAACTGACGGTAGTCGATGCACATTCGGAGAAAGCCATCTTTCTTATGCATGAATAGGATGGGAGCACCCCATGGAGAGACACTAGGCCTTATGAAACCTTTATCTAAGAGGTAAAGATTTTAACTCTTTAAGCTCAGCTAGAGCCATACTATAAGGAGGAATAGAGATGGGATGAGTATCTAGAAGAAGATAAATACCAAATTCTATTTCTCTATCGAGAGGTACCCCTGGCAGATCTTCAGGAAAGACTTCAGGAAACTCATTGACTATTCAGACAGACTGAACTGTTGGGGTCCTATACTTAATGTCTTTGACTCGAACTAAATGATAAATGCACCCTTTTGACATTAACTTCCTGTCTTTAAGATAGGATATGAAATGAATCTTGGGAGACACTGAATTGCCTTCCCATTCAAAGAATGGCTTATTGGTAAACTAAAACTTCACTACTCCGGTGCGAAAATCTATAGATGCATAATAGGAATGAAACCAATCCATACCCAGAATAAGTTCAAAGTCGACCATATCTAATTCTATTGAATTTGCTAACATCAACCTATGAAGGACAGTGATTGGACATTTTTTATAGACTCGTTTGGCAATAACTGACTCACCTAATAGAGTAGAAACTAAGAAGGGCTTAGAAATCTTTTCAAGATTCTTTCAAAAGTGTACCGCAACCAATGGAGTCACATCAGAGAAATTTGACCCTGGTTCTAACAGCACATAAACATCAAAACAAAAGACACGAAGCATACCAGTAACAATATCTAGTGAACTCTCCTACTTCTGGCGGGATGGTAAAGCATAGAACCAATTTTAGGGCTGGACACCATCGGTACTGGATGATGCACCCTGAGGAGAGGCTGGGAGACCCAGAGGGGCTGATGTACTTGTAGCCTGAGTCTGAGGACGAACATATTGGTTTTCCTACTTAGCATGCAGGCACTCTTTGATCCCGTGCCCCAAACTACCACATCTATAACAGCCTTGTTGTCCCAACAAACTCTCACCAGGATAATTCTTACCACATTCACCACATGCTACAAAATTAGGCCTTCAACTCACACTATTCTGAGACCTTAGCATAGAGGTCCTACCCCACTGCTCCTACTTGGTTCTAGGGGTGGGGGCACTGGATAAAGATGGTGCTGGTATAGATGAGTAACTCTTAAGACTGTAAAAAATTCCCCCTCTAAACCTGGCTTGGCCAAATTCAAATTGTCCAATTCTAGCCTTCTTTTTTCCGTTTTCTCTTTCTCCTTCAATTTCTCTGCCTTAATCTGTTGAACATGAATCATCAGCCTAGAAAGATCCATGTCCCCAATAAGCATGGAAGTCCTACACTTCTTGACTACCAATCTATACACTCCAGTAACAAACTTACTCATACTAGATCTACGATCAGCTATCAAATCTGGAGCATATTTAGACAACTGATTGAACTTAAGGCAGTACTCTTTCACTTTCATTGATCCCTGCCTCAGGTTCATGAACTCTTATATCTTAGCTTCCCTCATCTCATATGAAAAAACCCTGTCTAGGAACGCATCCTAAAATACCTTCCAACTTATAGGGGCTACATTCTCACCTCTATCATTCTTCCACATAACCACTCAATCAAAGGCAACATCCTTCAGCCTGTAGGATGCAAATTCTAAAATTTCCTCCTCATTAAAATGCATAATTTAGCTAATCTTTTTCACCTCATCAAGATAAAGTTGTTGGTCCTCACCAACTTTTGACCTAAGGTATTTAGGGGAATTCATTCTAATAAAGTCACGAACTCTAGCTGCAGCAAGATCACTATTCTGCTGAAGTTGGACTGCAGCCTGATGGCTGCTCTGAACATTAGCAGTCACATCTTGGACCAATGCCTAAAAATCAGCTAAAAATTCAGCATGGGATATATTCTTATTCAGAGGGTCAGCAGGTTGGGGTGGCTGGTTATCATTTATATATGTGTTAGCTCGGTGAGAAGGCATATTCTGTCATATAAGAGCATGAGTTAAAAGTAGAAATAGACAACTGAAAGCATGATAGAGTATGAAAGAAAAAGTTGTTTTCCTAAAACGTCCCGTAGCCTCTTGCTCTTAAATATGGTGCGCTTCACATCCATGAGCAAGACTCTATGCAACGCGGCTTATCTGACTCCCTAGGATTCTTTAAATCTTAGGCTCTGATACCAAGTTTGTAACACCTCAAAAATGGGTCCCGAGACATCACATGGTGCTTAGGGCTATGAGTAGCCCCAAGCTAAACCTTTTAACCTTCTACTAATTCTGGAACTCATAATGAAGGTAACTTAGGCATGAAATCTACTGAAATACGGCATTCATTGTCTTAACTAATCTAAATTTAGAAAAATATTAAGTATGAAAGTGCTAGGCTTAAAAACTCTAGACAACCAATAGTAGAAATATGAAATAGTACTAACAGTCTTACAAGCCTCTACTTCTATTAACTAGAAGTCACTGGGAAAGACCCCCAGCTGACTCGAACTAAATGCAAAACAACTGAGTAAATACTACATAAAGTAGAAAGTATGAATAAATGGGTCCTTGAACCATGCGGAATCACCAATTGTTAGGATGTAGATCAAGATGTCAGCGGTCAATTTCGTTGCTGGGACTGAGCACCTGAACCTACATTATTAAACAATGTAGCACATAGACATATATGTGGATCAGTACTTTTGGATTGTACTGACCAGGTGGGGGTGAATGCAAAAGTAAAACAATAGATATAATGATTCAAATAACTTTCAAAACAACATGCTAAATGTGAGTGACTCATCTTGGCTTGAATAATAAAAACTGACAAATCATAAGACATGAGTAATAAGACAAAAAGAAGTTCTTGTGAAACACCACATATAGTTCTATTAAACTGTACTCTTGTTTCTTCCTTCAGATCATGCAGGCTAAGTGAAAAGTTCTCACTTTTATAAATGTTAAAACTTAAAGCTGAAATCTAATAATTGTAGTCTTAAGTAAAACAATGTCTAAATAAATTTGTGAGCCTTTACACTTAGTTTTCTCAAAACTGTTCTGAAATTTGATTTAAGACTTAGGGACTTTGGGAGTTCTTCTAACCAAAATATACCATGTGAGTCATCATGGAGTCCAACATAATGTTCCCTTAAGGGAAAAACCTCACGTTGGGGGGAGGTGTCAGACTCTTGCCAAAAAGTATAACCTTATCTTAGTGATTACAATCTTAGCCCACTATGGGTACTTTAATCTCAATTCTACTGTGGTACATAGTTCTGAGGCATGAGAACTTGGAATCATACACAACTCGGTACTAAATACTACTCCTAATCTTTTGCTCAGAACTTTAGGCAATCCACCTTAAAATGGCACAAGGGTTTATAATGAAAACCAAATATGCTTCTCTTCTTTAAATCTCAAACTGTATGAATAATATGGATTCCATATCTTAGTTTAGGATCAAAAGATCAAGTTTCTTTCTGAAATCTTGGTAAACAATTCATAAGAGAGGTTAAAAGTCATAATCTTGTTTAGATATCAATACTTCAAACTTAGGGCTTTAAAATCCACTCTTTAAACTCATGCAAACTCATAGCAAGATGTCATGCTCAATAAACTTCTTGAAATACTTCAACAATTTCAAAGTAATGAAATCAAACTCACAAGATCATTCTTAAGACTCAATTGGAAATCTGTAAAATCATATCACACACATGAAGACGTGAAAATAGACATGCAATTCAACATTTAAGTCACTTATAACAACATAATCATCAAATAATGATAATTGGATATGAACCCTAATTTGCAAAATATTAAATCTTAAATAAAGACTAAGTTTTGGGCACAAGGATGAAAGGGTATCCTTGTTTCTAAATCCCACATACCTTTATGGTGACGAAATTGTTGAAAGATTGGACCTTAAAGCTTTATTGTTCAACCTTAGTTGTTTTTCTCCTATTATGCTCTTAGATGATGGAATTATGATGTTAATAGGGTTAAAATGTGATTAGGAGCTACTAATTTCGTAAGGTTATGGTTAGTGACATTTAAGAGGTGTCAAATAACTTAGTTTCCCTCCGAATAACTCAAAAACAAAATGTCTAGGTCGATTTTCCATGGGGTTTACATCGCACAACCAATGGAAAACCTTAAGGCTTGTTTCGCACTCCCTATGGCAAACTTTATAGTTTCCGTCGTACTCCCAATGGAAAACCCATTCCAGTGAACGTTTGTGATTGTTAGGCAACACACAACCCTTTGTAAAGCTATAACTTTTCGCTCGGGTGTCGGATTAAGGCAAAACTGGTATCATTGGAAATCTAATAAGATTATCTACAATTTGGTGGGTCTAAATCTATCAAAATACCACATATAAATCAAGTTATACTCGTTCAAAGATGAAACTTGTGAAATCAAACACTAAAACTTGATGGATCCAAAAGCTCTTAGCTTGCATCACTCTATGTGGCTCTTATGAATATGTTTTAGACATCATAAGCTTTCTTCTCACTAGGATAATCATTATAAGTCATGTACTCAAATGTGAATTACAAGATTAAAGGTTTTACACGTAGAAATAATAGTTTGTTTTCTAGCTTAAGAAGTATATGGGGTATTACAAGACCATAC